>NC_044996.1:83464330-83721862 GCF_008728515.1 Papio anubis | reverse complement strand
ATGTTCTCACTCATAGGTGGGAACTGAACAATAAGATCACTTGGACTCAGGAAGGGGAACATCGCACACCGGGGCCTATCATGGGGAGGGGGCGGTAGGGATTGCATTGGGAGTTATACCTGATGTAAATGACGAGTTGATGGTTGCTGATGAGTTGATGGGTGCAGCACACCAACATGGCACAAGTATACATATGTAACAAACCTGCACGTTATGCACATGTACCCTAGAAGTTAAAGTATAAAAATAATAATAATAATTTTTAAAAAGTCAAGATCCATCGGTGTGCTACATTCAGGAGACCCATCTCACGTGCAAAGACATGTAGGCTCAAGATAAAGGGAGGGAGGAATATTTACCAAGCAAATGGAAAGCAAATAAGAGCAGGGGTTGCAATCCTAGTCTCTGATAAAACAGACTTTAAACCAACAAAGATCAAAAAAGACAAAAATGGACATTATATAATGGTAAAGGGATCAATTCAACAAGAAGAGCTAACTATCCTAAATACATATGCACCCAAAACAGGAGCACCCAGATTCATAAAACAACATCTTAGAGACCTACAAAGAGACTTAGACTCCCACAAAATAATAGTGGGATACTTCAACACCTCACTGTCAATATTAGACAGAGCAATGAGACAGAAAAGTAATAAAAATATTCAGGACTTGAACTCAGCTCTGGACCAAGTGGACCTAATAAACATCTACAGAACTCTCCTCCCCAAATCAACAGAATACACATTCTTCTCAGTGCCACATCACACTTATTATAAAGTCAACCACATAATTGGAAGTAAAACACTCCTCAACAAATGTAAAAGAACTGAAATCATAACAGTTGCTTAGACCACAGTGCAATCAAATTAGAACTCAGGATTAAGAAACTCACTCAAAACTTCACAACTACATGGAAATTGAATAACCCGCTCCTGAATAACTACTGAGTAAATAACGAAATTAAGGCAGAAAGAAATAAGTTCTTTGAAACCAATGAGAAAAAAGAGACAACGTACCAGAATCTCTGGGACACAGCTAAAACAGTGCTAAAAGGGAAATTTATAGCACTAAATGCCCACATCAGAAAATGAGAGAGATATTAAATCAACACCATAATATCACGATTAAAAGAGCTAGAGAAGCAGGAGCAAATGAATACAAAAGCTAGCAGAAGACAAGATATAACTAAGATCAGAGCATAATTGAAGGAGTTAGAGACCTGAAAAACCCTCCAAAAATCAATAAATCCAGGAGCTGTTTTTTTGAAAAAATTAATAATATAGATATGCTGCTAGCTGGACTAGTAAAGAAGAAAAGAGAGAAGAATCGAATACGCACAATAAAAAATTTTAAAGGAGATGTCACCACTAAATACCACAGAAACACAAACTACCATCAGAAGATACAATAAACAACTCTATGCAAATAAACTAGAAAACCTAGAAGAAATGGATAAATTCCTGGACACCTACACCCTACCAAGACTAAACCAGGAAGAAGTCGAACCCTTGAATAGACCAATAACAAGTTCAGAAATTGAGGCAGTAACTAATAGCCTACCAACCAAAAAATGCCCAGGACCAGTCGGTTTCACAGCTGAATTCTACCAAATGTACAGAGAGGAGCTGGTACTATTTGTTCTGAAACTATTCCAAACAATTGAAAAGGAGGCACTCCTCCCTAATTCATTTTATGAGGCCAGCATCGTCCTGACACCAAAACCAGGAAGAGACACAAAAAACAAGGAAACTTCAAGCCAGTATCCCTTATGGACATCGATGCAAAAATCCTCAATAAAAGACTCGCAAACTGAACCCAGCAGCATATCAAAAAACTTATCCACCATGATCAATTTGGCTTTGTCCCTGGGATGCAAAGCTGGTTCAACATATACAAATCAATAAACATACTCCATCTCAAAACAGAACCAAAGACAAAAACCACCTGATTATCTCAGTAGATGCAGACAAGGCCTTTGATAAAATTCAACATCCCTTCATGTTAAAACCTCTCAGTAAGCCAGGTATTGATGGAACATATCTCAAAATAGTAAGAGCTATTTATGACAAACCCACAGCCAATATAATATTGAATGGGCAAAAGCTGGAAGCATTCTCTTTGAAAACCAGTGCAAGGCAAGGATGCCCTCTCTCACGACTCCTATTCAACATGTATTGAGTTTTGACCAGGGCAATTAGGCAAGAGAAAGAAATAAAGGGTATTCAAATAGGAAGAGAGGAAGTCAAAATGTCTATGTTTACAGAAAACATAATTTTATATTTAGAAAACCCCATCATCTCAGCCCCAAAATTTCCTAAACTGATAAGCCACTTCAGCAAAGTCTCAGGATACAAAACCAATGTGCAAAAATCACAAGTATTCCTTTATACCAACAATAGACAAGCAGGGAGTCAAATATTGAGTGACCTACTATTTACAATTGCTACAAAGAGAATAAAATACCTAGGAATACAGCTAACAAGGGATGTGAAGGAACTCTTCGAGGAGAACTATAAACCACTGCTCAAGGAAATAAGAGAGGACACGAACAAATGGAAAAACATTCCATCCTCCTGAATAGAAAGAACCAATGTCACTTTGGGCCATACTGCCCAAAGTAATTTATAGATTCAATGCTATTCCCATCAAACTACCATTGACATTCTTCACAGAATTAGAAAAAAATACTTTAAATTTTATATGGAATCAAGGAAGACCCCATACAGCCAAGACAATCCTAAGCAAAAAGAACAAAGCTGGGGGCATCATGCTACCTGACTTCAAACCATACTACAAGGGTGCAGTAATCGAAACAGCAAGGGACTGGCACCAAAACAGACATAAAAACCAATGGATCAGAACAGAGAACTCAGAAAAAACACCAGGCATCTACAACCATCTGATCATCAACAAACCTGACAAAAACAAGCAATGAGGAAAGGATCTATTCAATAAACGATGCTGGGAAAACTGGCTAGCCATTTGCAGAAAACTGAATCTGGACCCTGTCCTCACACCTTATACAAAAATTAACTCAAGATGGATTAAAGACTTAAACGTAAAACCCAAAAGCATAAAAACCATAGAAGAAAACTGAGGCAATACCATTCAGAACATAGGCATGTGCAAAGACTTCATGACTAAAACACCAAAAGCAATTGCAAGAAAAGCAAAAATTAACAAATCAGATCTAATTAAACTAAAGAGCTTCTGCACAGCAAAAGAAACTATCATCAGAGTGAACAGGTAACCTACAGAATGGGAGAAAATTTTTGCCATCTACCTATCTGACAAAGGTCTAATATCCAGAATTTAGAAGGAACTTAAAGAAGTGTACAAGAAAAAAACAACCCCATCAGAAAGTGGGCAAAAGATATGAACAGACACTTCTCAAAAGGAGACATTTACATGGCCAACAAACATATGAAAAAACACCCAATATCACTGATCATTAGAAAAATGCACATCAGAACCACAATGAGATACCATCTCATGCCAGTCAGAAAGGTGATTATTAAAAAGTTAAGAAACAATGATGCTGGCGAGGCTGTTGACAAATAGGAATGCCTTTACACCGTTGGTGGGAATGTGAATTAGTTCAACCATTGTGGAAGACAGTATGGTGATTCCTCATGAATCTAGAACCAGAAATACTATTTGACCCAGAGATCCTTTTACTGAATATATACCCAAAGGATTATAAATCATCCCACTATAAAGACAAATGCACTCATATGTTTTTTGCAGTGCTATTTACAATAGCAAAGTCATGGAACCAACCCAAATGCCCATCAATGATAGACTAGTTAAATAAAATGTGGTACATATACACCATGGAATACTACACAGCCATAAGAAGGAATGAGATCATGTCCTTTGCAGGGAAACGGATGAAGCTGGTGTTGCGGGAAGTCAGGGACCCTGAATGGAGGGACCGGCTGAAGCCATGGCAGAAGAACATAAATTGTGAAAATTTCATGGACACTTATCACTTCTCCAATCAATAACCTGTGATTTCCTATGCCTGTCTTTACTTTAATCTCTTAATCTCATCATCTTCATAAGCTGAGGAGGATGTATGTCGCCTAAGGACCCTGTGATGATTGCGTTAACTGCACAAATTGTTTGTAGAGCATGTGTGTTTGAACAATATGAAATATGGGCACCTGACGACTGGTGAGTAGTCTGTGTATGGTCCGGGTTAACTATGGGTCACATGGAGTCTAAACATCATGCTTATCTCTGCTATATTAAACTCCTGTTAAAACAGGGCGGTGTTCAAGTGCCTATGGAAAATATGGTCACTCTATTCAGGACAGTGGAACAATACTGTCCTTGGTTTCCTGAAAAAGGAACCTTAGATGTAGAACTATGGGATCATGTTGGTGCAACATTCAGGGAACTGGTCTCCACAGGGAATTATGTTCCCGTCACTGTTTGGGGTGATTGGGCCTTGGTATGTGCCATCCTGATGACATACCAATCCCGTGACCCCCTACAGTTACCACAATTTTCTGAATCTGATGACCCTCCACCTCTTCCTCAACCTTCCTCTCCCGCATAGACTTCGTAATCTGATCAGCCTCTCCCTTCAGCTTCTCTTCCCCCACCTGACAATGTTGAGGATTCAATGTCTAACTCTGGTGACTTTGGATTACGGTCACCCCCAATAGATCTTATTTCTTTTCATGAAGAGTCAGTAATTGCAGCTCCTGTGGCCCTGATTCACACAGCCCAGTACCACATATATGCTAATTCTTCTCTCTTCAAACCTCTGGAGTCACCTAATGGCTCTGGGACCAAACTACAATTTACCTATAATTCTTCAGGCCCTCCCCCATCCACTTCAGCCCCTCACCCCCTGTCGTTTCAGTTCTTCAACCAGTCGCTTTGCCATCCACTCAGCCTGCTCTGTACCCTTCTTCACACATGGATGCCAGTAATCACCAGTATACTTCTGCTCCTTCTGCTCCCCCAATATCCCTTTCTCATGCTCTCATTCCAGTCTTATCCCTTCACCCTCACTTTCCCTTATCTACACATGCTTTTCCTGTCACTTCTATGCCAACTCCGTCTCAGATGCCTACTCTTGACACTTCAGTGCAATACTTATTATGCCAAAACAAAGAAACAAGTGGATTAGATGCATGGACTTATCCAGTCACACTAGACCCACCTAACTTCCAAGGGGTACAAATGCGTCATTATGTACCTCTTAATCTTACCTTTTTAAAAGAATTTAAGGATGCTTGTACTCAGTATGGTCCTACTTCTCCTTATGTTAAAATGGCATTACAAACTTTTTGTACCGAGGTCACTTTACTTCCTTTAGACTGGGACCTTTTGGCAAAAGCTGTTCTGACCCCATCTCAGCATTTACAATTTTGTACTTGGTGGTCAGAAGAGGCTCATTTGCAGGCTCAACTAAATCAGACCAATGGCATTCTAGTTACTCAGGCTCAGCTCACAGGCTCCGATAGTTTCTCTGATACTTATGCCCAATTAAACTTTGATACTCTTACCACGGAACAAGTAACAAAGGTGTGTATGAGAGCTTGGGATAAATTACGTGTTCCAGGCCAAGCTACTGTTTCTTTTACCATGGTTAAACAAGGTGACTCTGAATTATACCCTGATTTTTTAGCTAAATTACAAGATGCTGTTGAAAAATCTGTCTCTGATGAGTATGCTCAAGGTATTCTCCTTCATATGTTAGCTTTTGAAAATGCGAACCATGAGTGTAAAATGGCCATACATTCCATCCAGTGACAAAATTTACCTGATCACAAAGTGTTGCCTGCATATATTAAAGCTTGTGAAGGCATTGGATCAGACACCCACAAAGCTATTCTATGGGCATGGGCCATGAAGGACACCAACCAAACTAGTCCCACTAATTCTTTTCTTGGAGCCTGCTATAATTGCAGCCAACTTGGTCATACTCAAAAAAATTGCACTGTTAAAAACTTAAAGGCAGCCAAGCTGGCTCAACAAACATGACCAAATACTGCTGTTACTGTTTTCCCACGTTGTTGCAAAGGTAAACATTGGGCAAATAATTGCCACTCTAAGTATGATATAGATGGAAACCCCCTGCCACAACACCAGGGAAATGGGGAATGGGGCCAGTCCCAGGCCCCGACATCAAATGGGATGCTTCAGACTCAGACCAACGTTGCATTTCCACTTCAGGCCGTCCCAACGCAACCCCCAGGACAAACGAACTTACCTACAGCCAACCCAAATGAGTCCCAGCCTCTCCTTCTGTCTCAGTACAATGCTTGTCCACCTCCACAGTAGGGGGCGGGACGGTTGATCTCTGTAGTACTATTCGTCTGAATTTACTACCTAACTCTTTGCCTTTCATTGTCCACATGGGGGTCACTGGCCCTTTACCTCAAGGTTTGGTGGGTCTGGTGTTAGGTAGGACATCCACTTCTGCTAAAGGTATCATCATTCATACTGGTCTCATTAATTCTGATTCCATTGATGAGATTAAATTAATCGTGTCTGCCAAGGTTCCTGTTTCCATTCTGGCCAGTGATTCAATTGCTCAATTGCTTTGACTACCTGATATCATTTTAAACAAAGGAGATAAGACACATGGCCCTGGGATGGGCTCCCACGGTGAAAGGGCTGCTTATTGGATTAATGTAATTTCTAAACAACAGCCCACCTGCACCATACACATTCAAGGAAGAAAGTTTGAGGGCCTAGTAGATACTGATGCTGATGTTTCTGTTATTTCCTCTAGTTTATGGCCTTCCTCCTGGCTTAAACATCCTGCTAACATGGGACTAGTAGGTGTTGGAAAAGCTGAGGAAGTTTATGAGAGCACATTTATCTTGCCTTGCATTGGCCCTGATGGTCAAAAGGATACAATTCAACCCTATATCATGCCAATTCCCATTAATCTTTGCGGTAGAGATTTACTGGCACAATGGGGGGGCTGAAATTAATATTCCACATAACTCTTATAGTGCTCCCAGTCAGAATATGATGGAAAACATCGGGTTTATTCCTGGGCTCGATCCAAAACATGAAGGGATTACTAAATCCCTCTCAGTTACTGTAAAAGAAAATAGGGCTGGTTTAAGTTATCCTTTTTAGTGGTGGCCGCTGCCACGCCTCCTCATCCTATCCCTTTACAATGGAAATCTGACACACCCATTTGGATTCAGCAGTGGCAGCTTTCTAAAGAAAAGCTGGAGGCTTTAACTCAATTGGTTTCTGAACAGTTACAACTTAGAAATGTGGAACCTCTCTTTCCCCCTGGAATTCTCCTGTGTTTCTAGTAAAAAAGAAATCAGGCCAGTGGCGGATGGTAACTGATTTAAGGGCCATTAATGCTGTAATAAACCTATGGGGGTCGTCCAACTTGGCATGTGTGCCCCTGCTTTACTACCTAAAAAATGGCCTAGATCTAGATCTGTTTATCTAGCCACTCTAATTAGACAGGCACGGTGTACAATACTTAAAATTTCTGGATTTCATCCAAATTTAATTGTAGTTCCTTTAAATTGGCTCGAAGTTCAAGCCGCCTTTCAACATTCCGTACTGTGGCAAATTCACATGGCTGATTTCATTGGCTTTATTGACAATCATTATCCAAAGAACAAATTGTTTGATTTTATAAAAATGACGTCTCTGGTGGTCCCTCAATTAACCAAAGATCAGCCCATTCCTGAGGTCGTTACAGTGTTCACTGATGGCTCCAGTAATGGCAATGCTGGTTATATAGGTCCTATAGACAAGCTTATTTCTACCCCTTATACCTCTGCTCAAAAGGCAGAGTTAATTGCTGTAATTACTGCCTTACAGGATTTCCCCAAATTTTTAAAGATTGTCTCTGATTCTACTTAACGTGGGAAAGAGGATATGCTTGTGTTTCACCAGGAGATCATCAAAAGAAAACCACAGGGGAAAGACATCTGTGTCAGAGACTGCCCTCAGACGTGGTGAGATCTATGCCAACTCCTTAGAAGCTGGCACACCAAATCACAATGGGTCTGATTCAATCCTCCCTGATGGCAATGGAGACCCATCTAACTAATTCCACTTCTTCTGATTACCTTTCTTTTTCTCCTTATAAACCTAAAAATCTCACCATTTCTATTAGCCTAAAAATAACATCCCTCTGTTCTTCTCTTCCTCCTTCAGCACTCAATCTTGCTTACAATAGGTTTTAGTTAATGATTCTCCTCCTTATACTTTCTGTCTCACCAGTTTCCTCTCACACTGATTTACCTGCTACATATAATTATTCTTATTTGGCTTATGTGCCTTTTCCTCCACTTATTCGACCTTTCACCTGGATGGATTCTCCTGTGGAAATCTACACTAACAATAGTGTATGGATGCCTGGAGCTACAGATGACCATTGCCCTGCTCAACGAGGAGAAGAAGGCACCGCATTTAATGTTACCATGGGTTATAAATACCCCCCTCTGTGCCTCAGACATGCACTTGGTTGTATCCATCTAGAAACTCAAGTCTGGGCTGCTTATCTTCTGGAGAGATCAGCTACAGAGGAATGAGGACATTTGGTCTCTGGCCTCTCCCTTTCTCCTTTAAAACAAATGAAAAGGGGAGTAATGGGAGATACCCCATACTTTCGATATAAACCTGTCAGAAAACCAGGCCCTAAAAATTTTGAGAGCCCATCTAAAACTTTAATTTGGGAAGATTGTGTTAACTCACATGCAGTAATATTAAAAAATGACTCATATGGTTTAGTAACAGACTGGGCACCAAAGGGTTATTTTAAAAAACAATTGCTCCTCTGGCAGAAGGGAATGCCTGGAGGCTACTTATTTTATTTCTTATTGGGAGAACAAGAATCATCATTCTACTTTGCATAGGAGGTTCAGCTCAATCTTTCCCTTAAAATGAGAAGATAAAGGCCTTACCCCCCACCAAGGCCTCATATGATACTCCCCATTCTGAGCCCAGAACACCCAGAACTTTGGAAATTGGCTATTGCCATACCTGGACTGCAAGTATGGGAAGGGGAAACTATTCTGTCAGTTGTCCCTGCTACCGTCCCCGTCTCTCAGTATCAATGTAGATCCAGACATCCTGCTTTACTTACCTCCAACCTGACTGTTCCCATACAGAGTTGTGTTAAGCCTCCTTACATGCTGTTAGTGGGAAATATCAAAATTTGGACGAATAATCAAACTGTCCAATGCATTAATTGTCATTTATACACTTATATTAACTCCCATTTTGACTCCAGTAAAAGTGTAATGTTGGTTCGAGCTCCAGAAGGAATCTGGATCCTGGTAATTTTGCCCAGACCTTGGGAATCCTCCCCCCAATACATTTAATTAATGAAGTGTTACAGCAAATTCTAAAAAGATCTAAGAGATTTGTTTTCACTTTAATCACCATGATCATGGGCCTAATTACAGTCACTGCAATGGCCACCACTGCCAGAATGGTGTTACATCAATCTATTCAAATGGCTCATTTTGTTAATGATTGGCAAGCCCATTCCACCCAAATGTGGAATTCTCAAAAAGGCATTGATCAAAAATTGGCTAATCAAATTAATGACTTAAGACAGTCTGTTGTTCGGCTTGGAGATCCGGTAGTGAGTCTCGAACATCACATGCAAATGCAGTGCAACTGGAATACCTCTGATTTCTGTATCACCCCATATTCCTATGACGAGACTGATCATTCATGGGAAATGGTCAAAGGACACCTTCTGGGTAGGGAAGATAATTTATCATTGGGCATAACTAAATTAAAGAAAAAAATTTTTGAAGCCTCTCAAGCTCATTTATTCATTGTGCCTGGAGCTGAGGCATTAGATCAGGTGGCAGAAAATATTTATGGATTAAATCCCATGACTTGGATTAAGTCTATTGGGGGCTCCACTGTAGTAAATTTTGGAATTATGTTTCTCTGTTTAATCGGCTTGTTTTTAGTGTGCCAGACCAGTCAAAGAATCCTGCATAAAAATCAAGAGAACAAACAAGCCTTCATCACCATGGCACATTTATATAAAAAGAAAGGGAGAAATGTTGCAGGAAGTCAGGGATCCTGAATGGAGGGACTGACTGAAGCCATGGCAGAAGAACATAAATTGTGAAGATTTCATGGACATTTATTAGTTCCACATGTTAATACTTTTATAATTTCTTATGCCTGTCTTCACTGCAATCTCTGAACATAAATTGTGAAGATTTCATGGACACTTATCACTTCCCCAATCAATACCCTTGTGATTTCCTATGCTTGTCTTTACTTTAATCTCTTAATCCCATCATCTTCATAAGCTGAGGAGGATGTATGTCACCTCAGGACCCTGTGATGACTGCATTAACTGCACAAATTGTTTGTAGAGCATGTGTGTTTGAACAATATGAAATCTGGGCACCTTGAAAAAAGAACAGGATGACAGCAATGTTCAAGGAACAAGGGAGATAACTTTAAACTCTGACTACCTGTGAGCCGGGTGGAGCAGAGACATATTTCTCTTGTTTCAAAAGCAAATTAGAGAAATATCGTGGAATTCTTTTTCTCAGCAAGGAATATGCCTGAGAAAGAGAATGCGTCCCTGAGGGGAGGCCTCTAAAATGACGTCTTTGGGGACAGTTGTGTTTTATGGTCATAGACAAAGGGATGAAATAAGCCCCAGCCTCCCATAGCGCTCCCAGGATTATTAGGACGAGGAAATTCCTGCCTAATACATTTTGGTCAGACCAGTCATCTGCTCTCAAACCCTGTCTCCTGATAAGATGCTATCAATGACAATGCGTGCCCAAAACTTCATTAGCAATTTTAATTTCGCCCCATCCTGTGGTCCTGTGATCTCGCCCTGCCTCCATTTGCTTTGTGATATTTTATTACCTTGTACACTCCCTCCCCTTTTGAAAATTGCTAACAAAAACTTGCTGGTTTTAAGGCTCAGGGAACATCACGGAACCTGCTGACATGTGATGTCTCC
Organism: Papio anubis; assembly: GCF_008728515.1. Lineage (NCBI taxonomy): Eukaryota > Metazoa > Chordata > Mammalia > Primates > Cercopithecidae > Papio > Papio anubis. The sequence goes on along the minus strand of NC_044996.1, from coordinate 83,710,903 downwards.
CCTGGACACCCAGTTTTAAAATTTCTCTCTTCTACTCTTTCTCTTTATTTCTCAGACCAGTTGACACTTAGGGAAAATAGAAAAGGACCCACATTGAATATTGCGGATGGGTTTTCCCTGATAGCTGGAAACCATCATCCTCAGCAAACTAACACAGGGACAGAAAACCAAACACTGCATGTTCTCACTCATAAGTGTGAGTTGAACAATGAGAACACATTGACACAGGGAGGGGGACAACACATACTAGGGCCTGTTGCGGTGTGCAGGGTGAGTGGAGGGAACTTAGAGGATAGGTCAATAGATGCAGCAAACCACCATGGCACATGTATATCTATGTAACAAATCTGCATGCTCTGCACATGTATCCTGGAAATTAAAGTAGAATAATATATATATCGTATAATGGAAGGTACATGTGGGATTTGCATGACACCGTGAACTAATATTTTCCAAATTACAAATGCATGATGCAACAAAATCATGCATGGATAAAAGATTCATGAATGAATACATGAATGATTTATGCAAGATTCATTTAAAGGACAAGATTGATCAACAGATTTTAACATAACAGAATATGACAGGTTCATTTGATATGGTTTCTGGTTCCATGATGCAACTAACCTTTAAGAAATTATGCTTATTGGATTTTGGTGCAGTCTTAAAGAAGAATATCTACATATCTGTCTGTGTGGGGCCAGATTTTCTTCATTTTCTTCAAACAAAACAGGATATCATAGCACACTGAATGCAAAAGCAGCTACAAGAATCTGGTTATTTTCTATTAAGCCCAACAATCGAGTTTTGAAAATTTGAAGATAATATTTATTTTACTATCTGATTTTTTTTGAAAAATATAGATATTCTCCACAAAAATGTTTATATGTTAACATATCATTGACCTATTATTGTTAATTGTTAATTAATTTTCAAAAAATTCTGTTTTAATTTGCAATTTGATAAACATCAATAGATATAAACCACAAAAACAAAGGCTCTTTGAGGTCCTCAATCATTTTTAAGAGTTTAAAGTGGTCCTGAGACCAAAAAAAATGACAGCAGTTCCTCTACACTAACCATGTCACCTCTGATTCTTAAGTACTAGTGGCCTACAAGCCTTTAAGGTCCTTCAGAGACAGGCCAAAAGCTTCCTTTCAAGTCTCATCTCCTATCACTTCTCTCTGTGTACCCTACTTGTCAGCTACATCTGCATCAGTTAACTTGCTAATCCTTCAACCTGCCAAGCCCATCCTCACCTCTATACGTAGCCTATTTGGTCCTATAAACATCACATTGTCCCTGGAGTGTTCCTTCCTGCTTGGCAAATTTAGTTGATCTCTTCTTCCCTTTCTACAATGCACTCTATGAGGTTGAGTTCAGAATGGACGTTAGCTCCATTTTTTAAGTAAATAAACTGAGGTCCAGAGAAAGAAAGGGACTCAACTAATTCCTACAGCAAGTGAGCAGCAGAGCTAGTGTCTAAATTCCCAGCATTATTTTTGTACTTCCACTGCAGAGACTCAAAGTATTGGAGACACTGTAAGAAGGGGCACTTAAATGAACTTTAAAAAAGTTCTGGATTGGAACATTCTTGAAAGAAGTAACTCTTGACTTTGCCATGGTATAAGAGCAGTCAATCAATCCTTGCACATATTGACAGTAGATGAGAAGCAACTCATGGTAAATATCCTTGTCCTTTTTTTGCTTCTGCAAATGGTAGAGTCTATCCCACTCCAGTCAGTCATTATCCTTGAACAGAATAGCTGAGGGGCCTTCAGGCACTCCAGAGGCCACCGGCAGAGTACTGTCCTCATTTGAAGCCTACTTGAGCTGATGTTTTTGTGACACAACTGCCCACTGTCCCCACTATCCTCAGTTGCCTCCCTAGGCTGGGATAAAAACTCCAGGCAAGGTCCTAAGCAACATTCAGACATTGGTGGAAAAATGTAACTGCCTGTTTCAGAGCACTTTGCCTTTCCTGTAATTTGTCAAATGGTGGGTATTTGGATTTTTCTTTTCAGAGAAAACTGGTTTTAAAAGCTTTTGGAAAATGCTAAGAGACAGTTTCTATGAGGCCTCCAAATGAAGCTAACTCTAAGGGATGCTGCTTGTGCCACAGCATCTGGCTGGTTAGAAAAGGCTGCTCTCAGGGACAGAGGCCTAAGGGATATTGATGAAAATTTAATGGATGTCTGGAAGTCTTGAAAACACTGCTCCACAGGAAAGCTTTTAGAATAGAGATGATCAGTTCAGTGTATCCCACGTTATTGGGGGCACACCTGAGTCAAATCCTGTAATAAGGGCTTGGAACACAGAGTTGAACAAAACTTGGCTCCTTCCCTTAATAAATTCATAGCCTCTTCAGAAAAACAAGCAGAAATACACATAGATGCAACACAGTGTTACCAATGCTAGAATAAGTATGACTAGGGAAGGAGTGATCACAATGAAATGGAGAAGGTTTTCTTAGGGCCATGATATGTGAGCAAGGCCTTAATGTGAACAGGCGCTCATCTGTTCACAGGTCATTACAGGTTTCGGGAACCAAATATGAAAAGGATGGCAGTAGAAAAGATGAAAATATTGGTCATTTTCTGGCTATCATCCCCACCCCCAGATCTATTCCCTACCCTTCTCTTCCCTGCTTTGTTTCCCAGCAGGCTGACCTTGTAGACTGTATCAACTGGCTGCCCTTGTCTGCTGGCTTCTAGCTGGGTTTGGCTAATGGGAGGCACTGGCATATCAGAGTGGGAGGAGAGGACAGTCCTGGTATTTCTTTCCTACTCCTTCTCTGCTTTGGGCCTCATTTCTGGCACTTATTGGAATCTTCCCTGACTACAGTTCTTAATAGAGACTTCTTCACAGTTTCAGCTCTCACTGAGATCTGGTAATACTATCCCATGCCTTTACCCCTCCAAACCAAGGCTATAATGGCTTCTTGCTATTATTAGACTTTGAGTGCTTCACCGTCTCCTGCTGGTGCCTTTAATCCTGCCCAAACTTCTGAAAATGGTCAATTTTATTTCCCACAAGGACCTTTACAAACATAAATTATAACATCCACAGGTCCAACTTTCACAGAATGTAAAGTATGTGGCTGTGGATGAGGTGATAAGGTACAGGAAGGAGATGAGACAAGGGCTTCCTAGCAAAACATCTTATATGACCCTTCATATGAAAAACCTTGCATAAGTATGTCATGAGTAGCCTCTACAAATCAATTTTGTTGGAAGAGGAGAATTCCTGAAGGTGTTTGTCTTCTGTATAGATGATGTCCAAGTTAATAGCTACCATTTTTTGAACATTTACTATGTGTTAGATACCTTACCTTCATTATTTCATTGAATTCTCATAACAATCCTCGAAGATGAGCACTTATTCATATCAACTGTACAGGTGAAAAAATGAAGGCTCAGAGAAGAAAAGTAATTTTCCCACTTGATCACTAATGAATAAAAAAGAAAGGATTTGAATCCATGTCTGTCTGAGTCAAGAACTTGGGTGTTTCACTATGCCCAGTTAGGTCGTGAATCTGTATACATGACTTTTAGGTATCTTTCAGCCCTAGGATTCCTTACATCTGTGGGATAAGAAGCCATCTCCAACTAAGTCCACCAGCCTATCCATTAACAAAGGGTGATGGTAGCAGACTTGTGGCCAGAGGGCTTCTTCAGCGTGCATGCAGGGGTATAAATGAGACTTCTTGGCTGGGGACAATGCTGTACTTTCGTGCAAATATACCTCCTACTGGCCATGTCCCCACAATGGGTAGAGACAGAACCATATGGCTGATTAATTCTGATAGAATTCCATCTTTAGAAGGGCCATCACATCAGCTCCTCAGGTAGAAATCTAGCACTCCAGTAGGACTGAATGTCACCCATAGTTCCAACCCATGCATGCTGAGCACTGGCACAGCTAGGGTGACTTGACCACTGAGTCTAGACACTAATCATAGTTTGATATCAAGCATAAGGAAAATAAAAAGAGTCACCAAATTTGAACACCTATTCCAGACAAGGCACTGAAGCATGTGTTATCACTGTCATATTACACTTGAGGAAACTAAGGCTTAGAGAAGGTAAAGACTTGCCAGGGTATAACAAAGCTATCAAGTGTCAGAACAGACACTGGAATCCAGGCTCTCCCTGACTACCAAAGTTTATATTACCTGCTACCATACTATTTGGGTAGCAAAATATAGGAGTTAAAAGCTCAGAATTGGGAGCTTGGGTTTTAATCTGGCTCCACCACTGCTTAGCTATATGACTCGGACAAGTTACTTAACCTCTCTGTGCTTCAATTTCTTCATCTTTAAAATAAGAATAGGGGCTGTCATGAGGTTTAAATGCATTCATATTTGAAAAGCACTGAGAACAATGCGTGACACAGAGTAAGTGCCATATGTTTGTTAAATAGATGAAAGACATTTTCTACCCCTTCAACATCGAATTCTTCCTTTTGCAGACCCGGAAAGGAAAAGAAAGGAACTAGCTCAGGAGAAATGTTCTCCCAAAAGGAAATAAGCTTTTCTCCTGATGCTGGAAAAAGGATAAGGCCATTGATTAACCTTTAGAAAAAGGACAACCTGTAAAGCTTGGGAAGGCTGACAGAGAAAGTACATGATGTCTGTATCCTGGGTTGAATCCCTGTGCCCACACTCCCTTGCTCCCTCACTGCAACTGGATACTGGTTGTTGCTTGGACAGCTCTCTCTGACCTCCCTACCATCACCAGATCTGGAGACTGCTGCTGAGATAATAATAAGAATTGAGATGGTCATCTGAAAGACTGGGACCTTCACCATAGATTACGGAAGCTGGAAATAGCACTGTCTGGCTCAAAAACAAAAGCTATGTCTTGGTTTCAGAAGGTAGCAAGGGAAAAGAGGGGGTTCATGGACCACATATCCCTGACCTGGAACCAGGGAAGATATATATTATGTATAAATATGTATATGTGTATAGATGCCTTACAGTTTGCTGGAAGTCTGGGGCAGGGAGACAAGTGGACAATGTGGTCTCCACTTCCTGCCAAAGACGCTTGTGTGAGTGGGGCAAAACTGATGATCATGTGGAAAACCCTGGTTGCACAGATGTGCCCTGTGCAATCACTATGGCCTAGGCATTGGCTATTACTCTTTACCAATCCAGAAAGCATGAACCTTTGAATATAAGTTTTGCTGCTCTGTTTTCTCCAAGACTCTGCCACCAGGCTAGTGCTTCCAACTGACTGACTGAACACACACTCAAACACCCAACAGTTATGTTATGTTGTGAAAGTGTGCTGGTTAATTTTATGTTTCAATTGAACTGTGCTATAGAGTGCCCACATTAAACATTAGTTCTGAGTGTATCTGTGAGGGTGTTTCCAGAAGAGATTGGCGTTTGAATCAGTGGAATCAGAAGATTCCTACCCCAATGTGGGTAGGTATCATGCAATCTGTTGAGGGCCTGAATAAAACAAAAAGGCAGCAGAAAGAGGAATTTTCCTCTTTTCCTTCCTGCCAGATTTCTTGAGTGGGGACATGGATCTTCTCCTGCCTGTGGCACTCCTGGTTCTCAGGCCCTTGGACTCAGACTGAATTACACCACCAGCTTTCTTGGATCTCCAGCTTACAGATGATAGATCATGAAACTTCTTGACCTCCATAAATGAGTTAGCCAATTCCTTAAAAAAAAATTCTTTCATGTACAAATCTATCTATCTATCTATCTATCTATCTATCTATCTATCTATCTATCTATCATCTATCCATCATCTATAAATTCTGTTGGGGTGCCACGAACTGTGTGTGTGTATATATATATGTGTGTGTGCATGTGTATACATATGTATGTGTATGTATATATGTATATACATGTGCATATATATATGCATATGTAATGCATGGTGGTTACATGGAGACACACACACACACATATATATATGCATATATATACACATACGTACACAAACAGAATTACGCCTCCTTTTATTTCACTTCACATTATTGTGCTTAGCAGATATTGTGTTCTTTTACAAATTGAAGGTTTGTGGCAACCCTGCACTGAACGAGTCTATCAGCACGATTTTTCCGACAGTATGTGCTCACTTCATGTCTCTGTCAAATTTTGGTAATTCTTGCAATATTTCAATTTTTTCATTATTATTGTACCTATTATGGTGATGTGTAATCAGGGATCTTTGGTGTTACTATTATAATTCTTCTGGGGTGCCACAAACCACACTTACGTGACAGTGAGCTAAATGAGTAAATGTTGTGCTGTTCTGACTAATCTACTGACCAGCAGTTCCCTGTCTGTATCCCTTTCCTTGTGAGTCCCTATGCCCTGAGATACAACAATATTGAAATTAGTCAATTAATAACAGTACAATGGCGTCTAAATGTTCAAATGAAAGGAATAATCACACACATCTTTTAATTTAAATCAAAAGCTAGAAATAATTAAGTTTAGTGTGGAAGACATATCAAAACCTGAAAAAGGCTGAATACTAGGCCTCTTGCACCAAACAGCTAAGTTATGAATGCAGTTAAAAGTTCTTAAGGGACTCTGTTCTGTTCCATTGGTCTATATAATACCACACATCTACAGCCATCTGATCTTTAACAAACCTGAGAGAAACAAGAAATGGGGAAAGGATTCCCTATTTAATAAATGGTGCTGGGAAAATTGGCTAGCCATAAGTAGAAAGCTGAAACTGGATCCTTTCCTTACTCCTTATACGAAAATTAATTCAAGATGGATTAGAGACTTAAATGTTAGACCTAATACCATAAAAATCCTAGAGGAAAACCTAGGTAGTACCATTCAGGACATAGGCATGGGCAAAGACTTCATGTCTAAAACACCAAAAGCAACGGCAGCAAAAGCTAAAATTGACAAATGGGATCTAATTAAACTAAAGAGCTTCTGCACAGCAAAAGAAACTACCATCAGAGTGAACAGGCAACCTACAGAATGGGAGAAAATTTTTGCAATCTACTCATCTGACAAAGGGCTAATATCCAGAACCTACAAAGAACTCCAACAAATTTACAAGAAAAAAACAAACAACCCCATCAAAAAGTGGGCAAAGGATATGAACAGACATTTCTCAAAAGAGGACATTCATACAGCCAACAGACATATGAAAAAATGCTCATCATCACTGGCCATCAGAGAAATGCAAATCAAAACCACAATGAGATACCATCTCACACCAGTTAGAATGGCGATCATTCAAAAGTCAGGAAACAACAGGTGCTGGAGAGGATGTGGAGAAATAGGAACACTTTTACACTGTTGGTGGGATTGTAAACTAGTTCAACCATTATGGAAAACAGTATGGCGATTCCTCAAGGATCTAGAACTAGATGTACTATATGACCCAGCCATCCCATTACTGGGGATATACCCAAAGGATTATAAATTATGCTGCTATAAAGACACATGCACACGTATGTTTATTGCAGCACTATTCACAATAGCAAAGACTTGGAATCAACCCAAATGTCCATCAGTGACAGACTGGATTAAGAAAATGTGGCACATATACACCATGGAATACTATGCAGCCATAAAAAAGGATGAGTTTGTGTCCTTTGTAGGGACATGGATGCAGCTGGAAACCATCATTCTTAGCAAACTATCACAACAACAGAAAACCAAACACCGCATGTTCTCACTCATAGGTGGGAACTGAACAATGAGATCACTTGGACTCGGGAAGGGGAACATCACACACCGGGGCCTATCATGGGGAGGGGGGAGGGGGGAGGGATTGCATTGGGAGTTATACCTGATGTAAATGACGAGTTGATGGGTGCTGACGAGTTGATGGGTGCAGCACAGCAACATGGCACAAGTATACATATGTAACAAACCTGCACGTTATGCACATGTACCCTAGAACTTAAAGTATAATAATAATAAAAAATAAAAGATAATATAAAAAAAAAGTTCTTAAGGGAAATTTAAAATGCTACTCCAGCGAACACACAAATGATAAGAAAGCAAAACAGCTTTATAGCTGATATGAAAAAACTTTTGGTGGTCTGGAGAGAGGATCAAACCAGCCATAACATTCGCTTATTAAGCTAAAGCTTAATCCAGAGTGAGGCCCTCTCTTCAGTTCTATGAATGCTGAGAGAGGTGAGAAAGACACAGAGGACAAGTTTGAAGCTAACAGAGGTTGGATCATAATGTTTAAGGAAAGAAACCATCTCCATGACATAAAAGTGAAAGGTGAAGCAGCAAGTGCTGATTTAGAAGCTGCACAAGTTATCCGGAAGATCTGGCTAAGATAATTGATAAAGGGGCAACAGCAAACAACAAATTTTCAATGTAGATGAAATAGCCTCATATTGGAAGAGATGTCATGTAGCTATGTAGTTAGAGAGAAGTCAATGTTAACTTCGAAGAACAAGCTGACTCTCTTGTTACAGGCTAATGCAGCTGGTGATTTTAAGTTGAAGCCAATGCTCACTGGCCATTCTGTAAATACTAGGGCCCTTAAGAATTATGTTAAATCTACTCTGCCTATTGTCTATAAATTGAATAGCAATGTCTATATGAAAACACATCTGTTTACAGCATGGTTTACCAAATGTTTTAAACCTATTGTTGAGACTTACTGCTCAGAAGAAAAGATTCCTCTCAAAATATTTCTGCCCGTTGACTATGCACCTTGTCACCTAAGAGCTCTGATGGAGATGTACAAGAAGATTAATGTTGTTATTATGCCTGCTAACATAACATTCATTCTTCAGCCGCCAAATCAAGAAGTAATTTTGATTTTCAAGTCTTATTGTTTAAGAAAAACATTTTGTAAGGCTATAGCTGACATAAATATTAATTTCTCTGATGGACCTGGGAAAATATATGGAAAACTTTCTGGAAAGGTTTCGGCATTCTAGATGCCATTAACAGCATTCTTGATCCATGGGAGTAGGTCAAAATACCAACATTAACAGGAGTTTGGAAAAAGTTGATTCTGACCCTCATGGGTGACTTTGAAGGGTTCAAGACTTCAGTGGAACAAGTAATTGAAGATGTGGTAGAAATAGCAAGAAAACTAGAATTAGAAATGAAGCCTGAAGGTGTGACTGAATTGCTGTAATGTCATAATAAAACTTTAACAGATGAGAAGTTACCTTTTATGGATGAGCAAAGAAAGTGGTTTCTTGAGATGGAATCTGCTTCTGGTGAAGATACCATGAACATTGTTGAAACGACAACAAAGAATTTAGAACATTATGTAAACCTCGTTGATAAAGTGGTGGTAAGGTTTAATATGATTATGTCCAAATTAGAAAGAAGTTCTACTGTGGGTAAAATGCTATCAAACAGCATTACATGCTACAGAGAATTTTTTTCTGAAAGGAAGAGTCAATTGATGTGGCAAACTTCATAGTTGTCTTATTTTAAGAAATTGACACAGCCACCCCAGTCTTCAGTAACTATTAGCCTGAGCAGTCAGCAGCCATCAACCTTCACATAAGACCTTCCACCATTAAAAAGTTACGACTTGCTGAAGGCTCAGATGACTGTTAGCATTTTTTAGTTACAGAGTATTTTTAAATTATGGGATGTACATTGTTTTTCTAAACATCAGGTTATTGCACTCTTAGTAGACTATAGTATAGTGTAAACATTACTTTTATAAGTACTGGGAAACCAAAAAATTCATGTGACTTGAGTTATTGCAATATTTGCTTTATTGTGGTGGTCTGGAACCAAACCTGCATTATCTCTAAAAGATTAAATATATAAAAATATATATATATATATGTGTGTGTGTGTGTGTATGTGTGTGTCCTCTTCTCTGGTTCTCTGGAAAACTGGCCAACACAGAAAAGGGAAAGCACTATTTTTGGTGTTAGACACAACTGAGGTCAAATACCAACACCATCAATTAATATCTATGTAATCTGAAGTAAATTATTCAACTTTCCAAAGCCTCAGTTTCCTCATATCTAAAATTGGATAACACTACCTCTCCCAAGGCTTTTATGAGCATTAAGTAAGAAATTAGCAGAGGTCCTTTCCCTCCTCTATTGACTATTCCTTTTCCTCAGCTGCCAATCAGCATCTTAAAGATTTTTGGGGGATTTGAAAATGTAAGTATATTTCTAATTTGAATTAAAAATCCAAAGCCCCTCCTTCCCACTAAGCCTCCATAACTCCTTCCTGAGTCACATGGGCTTTGATCTATAGAATGACCTTATAGACCTTAGATGGATCTGAGGCACACTCATTAATGCCCCAGTTAGTCCTACGATTATTTCACCTCCTTTGCTCTTCTGAGCATCTTCCAATGAATACACTTGGGATGGTCACATCTAGGGGTGCCTCTCACATTTCTATTGAAGATATATATTTATTACAATTATCTGGCAGATGCCCATAAAGTGTCTTGAGCAAGGAGTGCCTTTTCCAAATAACACAAAGGCTCCATATAGACTAGAGGTGGCCCTGTACCTTCCTGATTCCTAGCTTACTTTAGGCACTGGGCACACTCTTTATAGAGATTGAGATCCAGAAAGAGTATTACTTGTCCAAAGTCACATAGTGAATAAATGGAAAAGGCCAAGATAGCCATGGAGGCCTGTGGGACTCCTTAGCCTATGCAAAGATGGCATATTTTCATTACTGAAAACTTTTCTAATACCAAAGCCCCCAAAACCCAGGATTGAGTTGGTATTTGGGAATGCAACTTTTCACTGGTGTGCTATGCTGCTGGAGGTGGAGCAAAGAGGGTGTCTTAGTCTGTTTAATGTTGCTTTAACAGAATACCTGAAACTGGGTAATTTACTGTGAATGGCAATTTATTGGCACACAGTTCTGTAGGCTGGGAAGTCAAAGATTAAGGAACTGACGTCTTGTGAGGACCTTCTTGCTGTGTTATCCCATGGTGAAGGTGAAAGGGCAAGAGAAGGTGACAGAGAGTAAGGAATCAAACTTACAAACTCAAGCCCTTTTATAATCAGCATTAACCCATTCATGAGGGTGGAGCCCTCATGAACTAAATACTTCTCATTAGGCCTCACTTCCCAACATTGCTGCACTAGAGATTAAATTTCTAACACATGCTTTTTTGTTTGTTTTGTTTTGTTTTGTTTTGTTTGTGAGACAGAGTCTTGCTCTTTCACTCAAGCTAGAGTGCAGTGGTGCAATCGTGGCTCACTGCAACCTCCACCTCCCGGGTTTAAGCGATTCTCATGCCTAGTCCTCTCAAGTAGCTGGGACTACAGTTGTGTGCCACCATGCCCAGCTAATTTTTCATATTTTTGTTACAGATGGGGTTTTGCCATGTTGGCCAGACTGGTCTCGAACTCCTGACCTCAAGTGATCTGCCCACCTTGGCCTCCCAAAGTGCTGGGATTACAGGCATGAGCCACTGCACCTGGCCTAACACATGCTTTTTGGGGAACACATTCAAACCATAGCAGGCTAAGTCCCCTCCCCACTATGTCACAGTAGGAGTAGCCTACCTGCTTAGCTGTCTATGCTTTATTCCCAGAGCTCAAATCCATTTAAAGGATCTTTAGACCCATTTCTTAAGGCATTTTGTGATTTCTTCTTCACTTAAGGAAAAATAACATGGTTTCTTGCTGAATATAAATATACCTTGGACAGCCAAGAGTCTAAGGTTAATATCCAATTAAGTGTGAAATCAGCCAGTAGGAGGGTAGTGCTTCTCTTTCCTACAGGACCTACCCACCCCCTCACTGAGTACCTTTGAAGGAACATCCATAGCACAATTCTAACAACAGCAGGAGTACAAAATGTAGGAGGAAAAAAGGGTAGGTGAGTGTGGGAGAGATAGCCACTCCCCAGAATAGCAAATGAGTGCTCAGGAGGGTGAAGGCTCCCAAGACACACTACCAGGACCTGAACTATCGTAAAAAGAAGGAACACTTCTCAGACCTCAAAATATAAGCATCCTCCAGGCTTCACTGTTGGCAAATGCACAGAGCAAAGTAGCTGGGCCTGGGTTTTGGCATTAAACTCCCACATGAAAAGAAGAACAACGATGGAGGGAACTGGTCCAGGTATAGGAACAGGTTAGATAGGGTGGTGGGGGCAGGATGGCTAGTAACAGGGCCAAGGGACATGACATTTTCCAGTCAGGCAGGTTATACCATATTGAGGAATTTAAGAATCAAGTTGTGAATAACATTTGGAAAAATCTTTGGTAGAGTTCAATCCACCAGCCCTGAGTGGATAAAGAGAAGATTCCATTCCTGGATAGTAGATAAGGCAGTTGCTATCACTACCACAGTGGCTGCTGTTGCTGCCACGTACTACTACTACTACTGCTACTACTACTACTACTACTACTACTACTACTACTACTACTACTGCCACTACTGGTTAGTATTGAGTACTTATTAAAGGCCAACCATGGTTATTTGGGTGAAGTAAAATACAGACAATAACAAGATTGAATCAGAAAACAAACAAACAACAACAACAAAAAACTCCCAACAAAGAAAATCTCAGGACCTGATGGCTTCACTGCCAAATTCTACCAAATTTATAAAGAAGAGCTAACACCAATTTTCCTCAAACTATCCCAAAAAAAATAGAAAAGAAGAAAATTGTTTCTAGCTCATTTTATAAGGTCAGCATTACACTGATAACAAAATCAGACAAAGATATAACAAAAGCATTAAACTAAGGGCCAATATCCCTGATGAACATTGACATAAAAATCCTAAATGAAATACTAGCAAACTGAATCCTACATCACATCAAAAATATAATACACCATGAACAAGTGGGATTTATCCCAGGAATACAAGGGTGGTTCAACACACACAAATCAATAAATGTGATACATCACATCAACAGAATGAAGGACAAAATCCATATGATCATTTCAAGAGATACAGAAAAAGTATCTGATAAAATTCAACATCTCTTCATGATACAAACTCTCAACAAACTAGGCATAGAAGGAACATACCTCAACATAATAAAACATATGACAAACCTTCAGCTAACATCATACTGAATGGGAAAAGGCTGAAAGCCTTCCTCCAAGAACTGAAATTAAATGACGCCCACTTTCACCAGTCCTATTCAACATAGTACTGGAAGTCATAGCAATGGCAATCAGGCAAGAGAAAGAAATAAATGGCATCCAAATTGGAAAAGAGGAAGTCTAATTGTCCTAATTTGCAGATGACACAATCTTATATTTAGAAAAACTAAAAGACTCCATCAAAGTAAAAAACCTCTTAGAACTGGTAGATTCAATAAAGTTACAGGATACAAAATCAACATACAAAAGTCAGCGGTATTTCTACACACCAATAAAGAAAGAACTGAGGCTAGGCACAGTGGCTCACGCCTGTAATCCCAGCACCTTGGGAGGCCAAGGAAGGCAGATGGCTTCAGCCTAGGAGTTTGAGACCAGCCTGGGCAACATGGCAAAACCCTGTCTCTACAAAAAATACAAAAAATTAGCCAGCTGTGGTGGCACGTGCCTGTAGTCCCAGCTACTTGGGAGGCTGAGGCAGGAAGATTACTTGAGCCCAGGGAGGTTGAGGCTGCAATGAGCCATGATCACAGCACTGTACTCCAGTCTGGGTGACAGAGTGGGACCCTGTCGAAAGGAAGAAAGCAAGAAAGAGAGAGGAAGAAAGGAGGGAAGGAGGAAGGGAAGGAAGAAAGGAAGGAAGGAAGGAGAGAGCAAGAGAGAGAGAAAGGAAGAAAAAGAAGAGAAAGAGAAAGAAAGAAAGAAAGAAGAAAAGAAAGAGAAAGAAAGAAAGAAGAAAAGAAAGAGAAAGAAAGAAAGAAGAAAAAGAGAATAGCTGAAAGAAAAATCAAGAAGGCACTATTCACAATAATAAAGATATGAAATCACTTAACTGTCCACCAATGAATGAATGGATAAAACGCAGTATATGTACACAATGGAATACTATTTGGCCATAACAAAATGAAATCCTTGCATTTGCAGCAACGTGGATGGAACTTGAAGTCATTATGTTAAGCCAGACACAGTAAGACAAATATCTCATGCACTCACTCATACGTGGGAGCTAAAAAAAAGTCGATTTCATGGAGGTAGAGAGTAGAAGGATAGTTACCAAAGGCTGGGAAACATGGTGAGGGAGGGGAGGATGAAGAGTTTGGTTAATGGGTACTAATACGTGCTAGATAGAAGGAATAAGTTCTAATGTTTGATAGTAGAGTAGGGTGAGTAGTTAACGATGTATTTTCAAATAACTAAAAGTGAGGACTTGAAGTGTTCTCAACACATCAAAATGATAAATGCTCAAGGTGATGGATATCCCAAATACCCTGAATTCATCATTACACATTTTATGCATGTAACAAAATATCACATGTACCTCAAAATATGTAAAAAAAATATGTATCAATACACAAAGAATAACCAACACTTATGTTTGAATTTTATACCAATATTAAAAACTCTTAGGAAGATCCCATATATCATGGGAAGCCCCCAAGTGAAAATACTGCTCTAAAGAGGGCATTCCTGGGGCCGCCTTGCTTGCACTGACAGTCTCCTTTTCTTCCAGCCTCTGAGAAAAGGTCTGTCACCTTCACTATGCATTCCATTAGCCTTATAAAACCCAGCTAGTCTATAAATTTAAAATAATCCTTCAGTAGGCTCAGCAGTGCTGATTTGTGCTGCCAGAATGCCAGGACCCCAGGGGCAAGTTTGGAGGATTAAAGGTATGAGGAACTGTGAAATCAATCTGGCTTCAATCTGTTCTATAGGAGAATTTCCCCAGGTTGGTGGATTAAGACTTTCCCAGGTGATTAGTTAAGGAAATGGTCTGGATTTGAATCCTGTATTTCTTATTTCCTGACTACAAGTACTTGGACAAATGACATAACATCCCATGTCTTCTCACCTACAAAATGGGACTAATACCAGTACCTACCTCATAGGAATGTTACTAAAATGGAACAAATCCAGTGAACCCATGAAAAGCACTTAGAAACACATCTATCCTGTAGTAGACACCATGTGTTAGCTGTAATAGCCAAGAGATACATCAATGGGAAGCACACTTCTCATGTTGGGCCTTTGGGGAAACTGTTTCTCCCCCTTTCCCCCAGTATCTAGATAGAAGGAGACTAATTAAGTGACTGGTCACCAGCATCAAGGTACTATCTAGGAATACCATCGGCTGCTACAGATCCCCCCCTTGCACTCCTGCTACTACTTCCTTTGATGTGCTGCCGAATTGTCTCTGTGTGTATTTGAGAGATGGGAGAGGTTGAACAACCCTGGGGTTTCTAACCGCCCATGTAGGTGACATGTAAATGATCATTTTATTCTTCCCTAAAATTAAGGTTTCACAACCATGTGCCTTCAGACTGAAAGGCAGGGCTTCTGTTGGCAGCTACTTCATGCCTGTTGTAAGCAGCTATTATGGCCCCTAAGAAGATTCTATGTCCTACTCCCCATGACTGTGATTACATGGCAAAAAGAATATCGAAGATGTGATTAGTGTTACAATTGACCTTAACATAGGGAGACTATCCTGGATTATTGGGGTAAACCCAATGAAATTACCCCAATGAAGGGGCGAGGCCTTAACAGCAGAAGCAGAAGAGGGGAAGTCAGAAAGATGCAAGAGAAGAGAAAGCAAAAGGACTGAAATGTTGCTGGCTTGACAACAGAGATGTCTAAGAAATGGGGACTTTAGTCACAGAACAACCAGTGAGCTTGGAAGAGAAACCCAAGCCCCAGATAACAACCACAGGCCTGGCTGATACCTTAGCTTTAGCTCAGTGAAACCGTAAGCAGAAAATCCAGCCATGCTATCCCAAACTTCTGACCTACAGAAACTGTGAGATAAATACAGGATGTTTTTCAAAGCTACTAAACTTGCGATAATTTTTTACAGCAGCAATAGAACACTAATACAATGCCTCTGGCCTCAACTTGTACATTCATCAAATTGGGGCAAAAATACCTTGTGCTCCCTACCTTAGGGAGATATTATGAGGACAAAATAAGGGACATTAAGGATGCTCTGCAAAGTTTCAAGTCATACACTGTTATATGCTCCAAAAGGAAAAAGTAATCTGTTTTGAAGTAATTGAATCGAAGCAATTAAGAGCTAAGAGTTTGGAGTGCTGCGTCTCCTCCCCTAGAGAAGCAGGGCAGCATAGAAGAAATCTGACAACCGAGGGCACAGTCTTATTTCTCAGCTATGTGATCTTGGGCAAGTTATGTCACCTTTCTGAACCTCATTAAAATGTGGATAATCATCTTTGCTCTGACTAGATGATATGTCTGTTAAGGTTCAAATGAAGCAATCAGCATGAACATGTGATGAAAACAAAGCACCCAGATGGGAAGCCTATCAGTCCTCCCCATTGTGTGCCCTGCCACTGGAAGCAG
The DNA here is from genome assembly GCF_008728515.1 of Papio anubis. NCBI lineage: Eukaryota > Metazoa > Chordata > Mammalia > Primates > Cercopithecidae > Papio > Papio anubis. The sequence goes on along the minus strand of NC_044996.1, from coordinate 83,694,521 downwards.
GTATCTTGATATTGGTGATCACCCAAAAAAGTAGTGTTGAAAAATCCTTGTGCTACTAGTATTCTGAGCACCTGTTTTCCGCCCCTGGCTCTGGTGTGTGGCCTTAAGCAAGACCCTTACCCCCTCAGTATGTTTCTCCATCTCTAATTGATTAGGTTATAGTCAGTGGTCTTTAACTAATGGACATCAGAATCACCTGAAGATGAGTGGCAGATGCAGGGAGTGGTAGTATTTCCTGTTTTGTAAGTCCCTTTTGCCCCCTCAAAAGACCCAAGTCAGAGGAATTTATGAATCATTCAAAGTACAGCTTATTTAGAATACACAAATTGATTCGTCAGCATGTGGTATGAAGCAGCAGCTTGTTCAAAGCAGTTTGGATGCCTCGTTATACTTTAATTAAAATACTGGGCAATTTCAAGCTGGCTACCTAGATCATGCCCCTTCTAGTTCCCTATGGTTTCCACTCATGTTGGTTTGCCATGACTGTGAACTTTCCTCCTGAATTACCCCTTCTTATGTAAACTGAAGATGTGAAACTATGGCCAGAAAAAGGTCAGTGGAGTTGCCCATGTTTTCATTACAATGTAGGCTGTGCTATAATTAACATCACAAAATAACAGAATATCAAAGCTGAAAAGATCCTTTGAGAGTACCTGGTTTAAAGGCAGAGAATTTGAGGCCTAGAGAGGGAGAGGGATTTGCTCAACATTAAGGGGAGGCAATGATAGCGCTGATTCTGGACCCTGAGGGCTCCTGAAAGGAGCTCTTCCCATGTCCTCATGTTGTCTTTCCACTGCTTCTACTGCTCAGAGATTTGAAAGCCAAGTACTTTTCAGTCTTCTTATTCCCCAGGCTGGTTTCACTATTCTTTGAGGTGGAGAAACTTTGTCATCAAAGCACATGTCAAAGGAATGCAAAAAAAACAGGTAGCTATGGACTCAATCTTTGTACCCACTCCCAACATACCAGACCATTCTTATCCACCACTTTTGGTCTTTGTCTCACCAAAAGGACTCCTTCCTCAAGCTGCTTTGCTGTCTCAAATACCTCATATCAGTGCTTCTCATACTTTAATGTGCATAGGAGTCTCTTGGGCATCTTGTGAAAGTACAGATTCTGATTCCAGATGCTGGAGTGGGTCCCGAGAATCTGCATTTCCAGTAGGCTCCCAGGTAATGCTTATGTCAAGGCTGATGATGAACCACATTTTGAGTAGCAAGACTTAAAGATGTTTATCATTCCTATTTCTAATAATCTTCTCCATTTACCTTTGGGATTTCTTTTCTTTACTACTGGGGGCTGTGAATTGTATTAAAAATGGAAATGGGAAGGCCTCTGTAGTTTCCAGTTAACCTAGCTGTATAATCTTGGACAAATTATTTCTCAGCTCCCTAAGCCTCAAGTTTCCTTATCTGTAAAATGGGCCTGTCACCTGTCACATAATGATGTTGTGAAGGCTGAGAGAACTGTGAGGCCATTGTTCAAAGTAAACTATAAATGGAGACTCCTAGGTGCAAAAGAACTCTTTACCTAGGTTTCCTTAGATTTGTAGAAGTCAACACAAGCAGTAGGTAGTGAGTAGTTCCATGTACCATCATGTCTCAAAGATATGCTCAAATATTGTTTCCATGACAAAACTGCAGATGGAGGCCACTTATATTAGACAGTCTACATACTTTATTGAAAGTCACATGAATGAGCCCCAGGATCTCATTTGTTTTATTATTTTGATATAGCATATGTCTTTCACACAGACACTCTTTCTAGCCCTCTACTAATGCCCTTGGCATCAAGTGCTTCATTTCCCCCAGGAAAATGAAGGCTTTTCTTTATTGAAAACTTATCTTTAAGGTATCTTGATTCTCTCTGAAATTTTTTATTATTTCTGACACTTTTTCTGGGCTTGTAATGTGTCAAGGCCACTTATCTGCAGCTACCTTAAAAATAGTATAATTGATCTACGTTCTCTCAGAAGCAATTTTTTCCTAGTCACAGAACTATTTCTTCTTTTACTACTTTATTTGTTCTAGTTATTACAGAATCAAAGAACTTCTTGAAAAGAGAATACTTTCCCATGATAACCAATTACTTTAGAAATACTCTTCATGACACTATAATTGAAATTAGATGCTAAGTTTTGTCCCTCAGTGACTGAACACCCCCAACCTTTTAAAAAACAAAAACTTCAAAAATAAAAATTCAGTATTTCTTTTCGTAAGCCACCTCTTGATTTTGCTATCACCACGGAAAAATTTGTAGAGATTTGACCCCAATACATCAAGTACTGCAGAGGCACCAAGACCTTTTCTCCTTCTAAAACTGCATTTGTGGATGTCACCAGTCTCTTAGGCTGAAACTGAAACTGCCCATGCTACAACCTTGGGGAAGTACGGAGACACCTGTGAGGACCTTTTTACTTTTTGAAAAATGGCAAGGCAAGGACTTAACAATTACCAACTAAAACACAAATCCTTCACTTCACAAAATAAAATTAGATGATCATCTTACAAACATTACCAAATGTGTAAGCTCAATATGAAGAGAAAGCCTAACTCAGCAATATCTTCCAGCCCAGTTTGCATTTCCATATAAACTGAACCTGCATCCCCTCCCTCCTTCAAATGTTTGCCTTTCAATATTTCATAGGCAGGCAAGAGTCAAGAGTCATGCCAAGTCTAGCAATGTGGCCTCTGTTCAAACACCTACCACAGTGTGGCAAAGGGAAAACAGCATGGGCTAAAAGTGGCCTGGATTCAAATCACAGTTCTTTTATTTACTTTCTATGTATCCTTGAGCTGGTTGCTTTAGCCCCTGGGACATAATTTCTTTCTCTGTAAACTGAGAATAATACTTGCATGTATATGAAACACTGAGCACTTAATAAATATGTGCTTAATAAATGCTAGGTTCTTTGTTATCCCTGCCAGTTCATCAGTTTCAGTTCATCCATTGCCAGATTCTCTAACCTGCTGGCCAAAGTATGTTGATAATTTCCTATAGTTGCCACTCTTCTATTATCACCCTCTTCCCATAGCCTCTGCAAAATGACTACCCATTCATCAAGCCTAGGCCAAACCAGTCTCATTCCATGATAGCATGCCTCAGCACAGGAGCTTTTTGCACTTTAAGTCAGAGTGCCAAAGAGAGGCGCTGAGATTCATTCTTTGACATTCTTAAGGTATAGACCAGAGCAAGGGCAGAGCTACTCAGCCACTGCTCCCTGGCCTCCGGGCAGACTGGTGGTCCTCAGCTCTCCACAATAGGCCCTTGATCTGTGTCCCAGGCAACACACAGCAATCTCATGACATTTCTGGGACATATTTTCTACTGGGATCACAGCAACTTTCTAGGGCTCTCAATAATCTTCCAATGTTTGCATTGGTGATTGTGGCATTTTCCCCCAAGAAAATCAGAGTCAAACCATGTCTCTTTAAAGGGACTGTGGCCCTATTAGCCATGCTTTCACGGCCAAAAGCTGCACACCTGTCTGCTTTATTCAGGATAGAGCAGGGAGGCCACAGCCCTGAAACCAGGGCTTAAAAATAAAACCACTTACTAGGTGAGGTCAGTAAGGCCTCACAGAGACTACTGTTGGGGGCAAGCAGCAGGGTAAATGATGGTGACTTGACTCTTTTACTCCTGGTTTCTTAGCAACCTGGCCTTTGAGACTGGGTACAGTGGAGAGGGTTCAATGGGGCCACCTGGATATGCCTTGATTTAGAATGGCTTCAAATTTCCACTCAATTACTTTCAAAAAGGCTCTCAGTGTACTTGGCCTTACATGTTCCTAACTCACCAATAAACCATGTTTGGAATTCAGTCTTGAAAATGACTACTGCCTTTCAGTAGCACTGTTCCAAATGCATCTCTGAGTGGGGTTTGCGCATGAGTGTGCATGCACTCACTCTCTATCTCTTTATCTAGGTTTCTCTGTCAGTACTATACTCAGTGCACTTAATAGGGCCTTGGTAGAAGAGTGCAAGTAGGAAAGCTCTTTCCCTCACACTGGGCAACATTATAATTATACAGACTCTACAGACAAGCTATGGCCCAGGCATCTGCACAGAAACAAGTACCGATGCTCTTTCCAGCAACTTCCCTTCAACAAACAGGAATCAGAAATGTCCATTCCTCAGATTTCTGCCCCATTACACCAATTTTTAGGTCCTTTCCAATAATAGAGATAGCAAATGAAAGGGACCTGGCAGGGGATTATGTCTTAACATTTTTCACTTGGTGACAAATACTCAAGAAACAGGGTAAAAGCCAACCCCCAGAAATGATGGCCATTAAAGCCACAAACCACAAGGTCCCTTGCTAGATAAGTGTGATACAATGGGAAAAAAAAAAAAACTTGCATAGGAGCCCGGGACCTGAGATCTTGTCCTGGTGTGATCATTACCTTGCTCTGCCTCAGTTTCCCCAACTGGAAACTGGGCAGTTAGACTAAATGATTTTGAAAAGCCCTTCCAATCAAGGGCTTATATGGATTGCAAAAAGGGTATTTTACTCAAGTGCTGTGGTTCTTAACTTTTTTGGGTCACAAGCCCATGTGAAATTTAGCAGAACATTATGGATTATCTCCCCAGAAAGGGCATGTTGTCATGGAATTGTGCATACCATCTCCGGGGCTTCATGGAGTTTCTGAGTCCATGGACACTGGGTTAAGAACTGCTTTTTTCAGGAGATAAAATAGTTTATGTGCAGAAGGCAAACATGAAGCAACAGTGACAGCTGCCTGGCCTCAATCCATGTTAACAATTTTTCTAGCATTTGACCCCAAAATAGAACTCCTGCAGGACCAAACACAGTCTCCCTTTTTTTTTAAAGAAATGTGTTCAGCTTTTGTTTGTTTCTTGATTGCTTGGAAAGGAAGTTGTCAAAAAAAAAAAAAAAAAAAAAAAAAAAGGAGAAAGAATAATCCAAATAGACCTAGGCTTTGACATGCAAAACATGCTTTGCAGATTTGTCCTAAGTGGCTGCGTGTAAGAGCAGGAAGGCCACCTTCCTAAGTCCACATGGAGGGGCTGTGGGGGCATCACTCATCCCACTCATGGCCCCGCAGGAGCAGGCAGGCTCTTGGCAACATACTGCAGCACCAGAGCACCAACATGGCACCAGTGTCCATATCCTCAGTAGGAGACATGTTGAGATTCTCCAATGTTCAGCAAACATTTCTATTTCCCTCCAACCAAGGTAAGCAATGGCCCCAACTCAAGTGGCCTTCAGTTCAAGGTAAGACACCTGAGATCAGTCTTTACCCCCAAAACTCTCAGAGTTCAATGGCCCTCTGAGGAAGCAGGAAGTTCAGGGTAGAGTTGAAAACTGAGCTCCCCTCTTCGACTCAGGTAAGTGGATATCTTGGTTTTGGCAGAGTCTGGCTTGAGGGAGTCCAGCTCTTCACAGTGTTACAGGAACTCAAAACAGACCTTCTGAGGGGATGAAGACTGAATACAAAGGAGATATAAACAACTGTCTAGGACATATGCTCCTTATTTTATGGTCTCCCAGAGAGAGCCTGAAAGTGCAAGGCTAGGAAGGAGCTGCTCTTCAACACAAAATGACTCCGCACACAAAGGTTTGAAGAAGAAAGACTGTTTCAGAACCTGCAAAGGGTCCTCTGAGGCCAAAGCTTTTAAAACCTGAAAGAGAAAGAAGAGAGTAGGGAATTAGCGAGGACTGGTCAAATACTTACCAGCCACTGATAAGTGGGGCTTCTCTTGGTAGGTAGGTAAGCCTATAATTGGTAACTCATCTTCTGAGCAACAGGGGATTGCTGGGCAAAGGCTCTTACAAGTCTGATCTCATGAAACAGGCCTAAGATGGTGCTATGACCAGGGTTGGACACTTTGTGCCTTTGACCTAGACTCAAATTCCCCAAAATCTACATGGAGAAATAGAAGCCTGATACTAGGACCTCTGAGATTACTTCCCACATCATGCCCACTGCCTTTATGGTCGTACAATAACTACAAACTTCCTTTTAACAGGGACTTCACCTCCACAGGGGCTGATAAGGAGAAGTTTATCTACTCATGGACCTCTGAGGACTGGCAGTGACAGGGAAAAAAAGAAGGTTAGGGAGCACATGAAAAGCCAAGCTCCAGATACTTGGATCTCATTTATGTGTGTATCAGGTCACATCATGCCAGCAATCTGATAGTCAAACAATCAGCACTCCTACAGTAGAGAAAGGAATTTCCCTGACATCTGAGTCTCCTGTGACCTTTGCAAGTCACTTATCCCCTCTGAACTTCAGTTCCTTTATTTGTTGAGTTAGAACACATGTTATCCTCCCTTCTCCTGGCATGTGATATGCATCAAATGAAATAATGAATGTGAAAGTGCTTTGCATTGGACAAACATAAAGGACTAAGAATGAAGGTTCAGGTGGGTAAGACTGAAATAATGATTTGGTCTGTAGGAATGAATCCATCTACAGATACTAAGGTAGCCTCTTGGTATCTGTTATAATATCAAAAAGGAGGTTCCTGGTTTCCTTAAAGGCCTGAGAGGTGTCAAAGTTAGAAGGTTCCAACCTTCTCATTTTAGAAACTGGGAAACTGAGGCTCAGAGAAGGAAATGTACTTTCCCAAAATGTCACAGCCTAGGATTCTTAATAAATTTGATTCAAAGGCAATCTGTGAAAGCATGTCATAGTTTGGCTAGGAAAAAAAGAAACAAAAGAGGAAGGTTACTTAAAATCACACAAAACCTTGGAATTGAAAGTCACTAAATTTAAGGGTCATGCAGTGACAGGGTAATGAACTGAGGCATAGAAGTGAGTTCCCACACTTCTGATCTACATGTTATTCCAGTCCTCAAAATATCAGATCCCATAATGAAGGCTTATGTGGAACAAGGTTCTGTAATCAGGGATAGGGACTACATACCTGTAGCCTCAACTTTCATCTCCAGGAAGTCTGCCTTGAGAACTGTGGATAAAGAAAGACATTTCACTAAGATTCTAGAAATCAGGATTGGAAAGGTAAATTGGGGGAATGGAGGACCCTTCCAGGCCAGTGCTAAAGAGGCCATTTGAAAAATGGAGAAGTGATTCATCCCAGATGTTTCAAAACATCTAGCTCCATGCTTATAGTTGGGGCTCCTTCTCTGGCAGGCTTAAAGAGCCCAGCATCCCAGATGTGAAGACATCTTTCAGGCACCAGAGCAATTCTCTGAGTACCAGACTATGTGAAGCTTGGAGAACCCAGGGAAGCTGGCTGCAGACCACAAACTACATACTGTGATGATCTCTAACAGGGATAAGGGTGAGGACACAGACAAGTACCATGTGAAAGATGAATCCTCCTTTGCCTAGAAGACCAAACCAACCTTGTCCAGCCTCTTGATGTGCTTGGATTAGTTCTAAATTACCCTTGTCTGGGGACAGCTGGGGGACGAGAAAATCTTGGCAAATGAAACCCACTATAGTGTGGCCAGAGCATTGCGTGTAACAGTTGGTCCCCAGGGCTATGTCTTCAACCCTCTGTTTTTCTCTTCTCTCCAGTCTGTTTACACTTACTCCCTGGAGGATCTTATTCCCATCCATGGTTTCAATTGCCACCAAACACTAGGGACCTCCCCGCAACAGGCTACTATTCACATTGTAGCGTATGTGAATAGCCCCCCCACCAAGACTTACATAGTGGTTGTACTCACCCACTATATACCAAAATCTATGTATACATACCCAAAATCTATGTATACGTACATCCAGCTCCAACTGCTAGCCTAAGTTGCAGTTACCCACTGAACATCTCTACCTAAGTCTCTAAGTGTCTTTAAAATTTGTACAAATTTAACAACTGTGTCTTCAAAATCACTGTGTCCAAAATTGAGCACGGCATCTTTCCCATAAAACCTGCTTCTCCATGATTAATTATTGTACCATCTACTTAAGTGCCCAAGTTAGACTTTTCTCTTTCTCAGTTCATCAATGTTCCATGTTTGAAAACGTAGCAAGGTCTTATTGAGTCTTTCTCAAATCTGTCCCTTCTATTCCATTCCCACTGGGAATGCCATAGGCCAGGGCTTCCCCGACTCTTGCCAGGACAATTAGTTTCCTTAACTGGTCTCCAGCCTTTACTCTCCCATCTATCTTTCCCACTACCAAAGATCTTTCTACAACTTGGTCAGCTCAGAATGTGACTGTCATGCTTGAAGTTCTTCCCCCCTTTCTATGACTCATCCACATATGGACCGCAGTATAAAGACCAAGCACCTTAGTATGTTATACAATGCCTTCACAATCTGGCTCCAATTCATCTTTCTGGTCTCACCCCCAGCTAAGCTTCCCTCTTTTCACTGCCACATTCTAGCCAAAGTGGAACGCTAATAACTTCTGAAACCATAAGCTGTTGGGCCTCTTTGAAATGTCCTCCCCTCCTTTATGTTCTTGATGAGCCATTACTCATTTTCTTCTTAGTTATTATGTTTAAATTGTGTAAGGGAAATGAATAAGGGGTTGATGTCATTCAAATGCTAGGCTGTAGTCAGGTATACAAATGGGGACCAAAAAGGGGCAAGACAAAGTTTAAAAAGATCATCATTTTCATTAGAGATGAGAGAAGAACTTAGCAACAATGACTACAGATGGGACTGACTGTGTCACTGGTCTGAGGATCTTGAGCAGAGGCCAGCCTGTGGAAGCACTGATGCAAGTGGTGGTTACAAGGTGGAGGCCTAGATGGAAGGGATGCTTTCCCTATGTGGATGCTGAGTGGGAGGAGCCTGTGGGTACCCAGGATGTTAGCTCACAACATACTGGAGAGCAGGTGTACCTACTTTGGTCTTACCTACATTCCTGCCAAAATGGAATCTAGGAATAAAGAACAGGATTAAATCTAGGTTCTAGAAGACCAGACACAGGGTGAGTAGAGTGATACTCTAGCCTGAAGTGCCTGCTTTGGTCATAGCCCTTGTAGGTTGTGGTTGATCTAAGGCTTCCTTGAGCACTGGCTGACAAAGCCCAGCCCATTGGTAGTGGCTACTCATCTTTTCATACTCTCAATACCAGTTTGGCTATAGCTTCCCTCTTGTAAGTCTATCTGCCTTAAAAACTCTATTGGACTTTCTTCCTGCTTCTTACATATTTCCTTCTCAATGCCTTGGTTTCCTGTCCAAGCTTGCAGATCAATAACTCCCCCCACAACATTGTTTCTGTCTAGTTTTATTCTTTCTTCAAGCCCCAGCTCATATATCACCTCCTCTAAAAAGCTTTCCTGTAGACATATTCAGTTCATTCCAGTTTACATCGTTCTATTTCCTTGTTATTTACTTCTCAAGTGGTTTATTCTAGGGAGGCATAGGCCACCTTATTAAGAATATTTGAGACTCTCGTATTCTCCCTTCTTCTTTTCTTTTCTTTTTTTCTTTTCTCAAGGGAGATATTTGGTTAAGCTTACTTTAAAAATTTCTGAGGTGAAAACTTTTATCTTCATGCTATCAGTAACAGAAATCTGGTGCCTTGATCTGACTTTCATCTGCTACGGTAGAATGAATGGTAAATTATTGTCGAAGGAGAATTTGGCCCAGCCTGAGGTTCCAGCTGTCTCACTGACAAGCAGAGCTAGAATGAACTGCTGTGCAGAATCATGTCCTAGTGAGTCAGTCCCCATAGTTTTGACTAGAGGATGGCAAATCCACCCCAACTCCACTGTTGGGAAAGGTATATTGTTCTGCTTTTAACTGACCACCTAGAAGAGTTCTGCTCCTGTCACCTGTTAGGAAGAACAATTTCAAACTCTCTGATAACCAACAAGGATCAAACTCGCAAAAGTGTCCCTGAAGGCTAACCAAATATTTCTCCAGATGTTCTAGTCCAAAGGGTCCTAAATTCCAGGCCTTGGACAGTCTGCACCAGCACTTCAGAAGTTTTAATAACAAACTAATGGAAAAGAAGAAAGAGAGGGAGGGAAAAAACAAAATAAAACAAAAAGTCATATTCCCAGGCCTCACTACTAGAGATTCTGTTTTAGTGGGTCTAGAATGAAATCCAGGAATATGTGACTTTTTTCTCCACGTTTCCAGGTGACTTAGATGTGCAGCCAGTTTGAGAACCATTGCCTAAGTCCAGTGTTTACCCTTGAAATGGGGGCCCAAAGGCTGTTTATGTTAGAGTATAATATTCTACATATCCCTGTCAGCTGCCCTTTGAGTATATAATGGAATCTAAATAAGTAAACTAACAAAAAATAGAGCCACATTGGGTGTAAAGTCTTTGAGATACTGCTTGGTGTGTATTCGCATGCACATGCACACACAAGTGTGCACATATATATGTGCTTGTGAGACAGAAAAGAGAAAGAGGAGCACAGAGAGAGATGAAGAAATGGAGAGGCAAAGAGACAAGAGATACAAAGAGACACAGGAAGAGAAAAACAGAGACATATAGAGTGACATGAACAGAGAAACGGACAGATAAAGACAACTATGGGGGACACAGGCAGAGAAACACAGAGAAACAGAAAGAGATTGAGAATGACAGAGACACTGGCTGGGTGCAGTGGCTCACGCCTGTAATCCCAGCACTTTGGGAGGCTGAGGCGGATGGATCACCTGAGGTCAGGAGTTCGAGACCAGCCTGGCCAACATGGCAAAACCCCATCTCTACTGAAAATACAAAGATTAGCTGGGCATGATGGCGCGTACCTGTAGTCCCAGCTACTAGGGAGGCTGAGGTGGGAGGATCACTTGAACCCGGGAGGCAGAGGTTGCAGTGAGCCAAGATCGTGCCACTGCACTCCAGCCTGGGCAACAGAGTGAGACTCCATCTCAAAAAAAAAGAAAGAAAAGAAAAGAAAAGAAAAAGAAAAGGACAGAGACACCAAGTGAGAAAAAGAATATGAGAGAGACAAATAGACAACACAGGTGAACAGGTGAGAGACAGATAGGGATGGAGAGACAGAGTTGGGGGAGAGAAAGTGACAGACAGAGACAGATCTGTAGAGAAACAAAAAAAGAGAGAATGCTAGAGTGAGCACAATTGTATGCTAAGGATGCAGTTATTAAAAGGCGATTTGGTTTCTCTTTTGCCACCTCTATCTCTTACCTTCCTGTTTTCCGGGAAGCTGTTTCAAAAAACCTGGTCCTGGAAGCCACCCTGCAAACAGAAGCCAACCAAGTCCCATGAGTTGCTTTGGTATACATGTGAGAACCAGTGGCCAACAGAAAGGACAGGAGACTCTGAATCAGATGAGACACCAATGCCAGCCCCTGCCTTTGCTGGCAAAGGCCCTACGCATCCGAATGTGAAATGGCCCAGAGCCCATAGGCACCCCTAAGGCCATAGCTGACACTCTTTATCCCCATTGCTTCAGAATGCTCTGAGTATGTTGCCGAGTCAGGCTCTTCTTGGGGGAAATAAATGAAACCAGTCTTGATTTCAAAGTATAATTGTTGGCTTTTTGTAAATATACTGAGCTAATTAGTCAAAGCTGTGGAGGCTTTGTTCTTCTTTTTCTCCAATTTTACAATTATGGAAAACAAGAAACACAAGAAAAAGGAAGACCAGGAAGCAGTATACTGAGAGCAGTCCCAGTCAATAAAGAGAGGACAGGCAAGCGCGTTGTGGCCAAGCAAAGCTGGTCCCTGAGCACTGCTGTGGTCCTACCCTAGTTGCTCCTTCCCTGGTTCCTTGGCTTGCAGCCCAGCCTCAGGAAGGCCTGTTGGACATCAGCTCAGCTCCCACCCTGTAAGAGGCTCTCTGGGGAACCAAAGTCATTCTGAAAAAAAATTTTAAATCATACCCTTTGCTTAAAATAAAAGCCTCAAGCATAAGTACAATGAATGAATCTGTTCATTAAATTACTTTTAAAACCAGTAGAAATAACAAGAAAATTTTTTTTAAATGTCCTAAGCCAAGGAAGCTAAAATCAGAAGGTAATAATATCACCATACAGAGATAAAGGAAGTTAAGAAAAATGGGTCTCGTAGCAGGTACTAAGAATCAAAGGTTTCAACTTTAGAGAAATCCCTCAGCTTTGAGCATTGAGTGGAATACTCCCAACAGGGCTGGCCTATGATATTTCCCTAGACTACAAAGTGAAGGATGCCCCAGGGTTGTGCACTGTATACCCTTAATATGGTGATCCTGAAAGCATTCCTAGTGGCCTAGGACAGGCCTTCAGTCAAGTTTGAGGTACAACCTTACTTACACAGATGATGTGATTTCTCCTGCATTGCCAGCCACAATATCTGGCTTTGGTTCTGGCTTTTGGGGAGTAGCTGCCCGGCAGGGAGGATCTGGGGGCCTCACTGGGGGGCGGATGATGGTTGGCTTTTCTCCTGGAGGCCGCACTTTGCTGAAACTGTCAGCATCCCCTGGAAGAGAAAATGATACCAGGAACTTGGAAGGTTAGCCAAACAAAACACAACTCATGAACAGGCACCCAATATGAGAGTTACCTGGGCCAACTTCCTTGGCCTCCATTTCTTCTTGGTGACTAACAATTCTGGCTTTTTTTTTTTTTTTTTTTTTTGTAATTTTTCTGGCAACTATCCCTTCAGACTATATTTCAACCCCAGCTCTGGAGTTTCAGGTATCTTGAGTGTGTCATATCAATTACCTAAGTCTCAGTTTCCCCAGCTATATAATAAAGATCCACAATATATTATCTTACAGAGATAGTGGGAGGATTAAATCAGGTACTAATATATTTAGTGCAGGGCCACGTACATAATAGGTGCTTACTAAATGTCTTATGATGATGAATTTGAATTGTTTAAATTTATCATCACTGAAATCCAGGTCTTTTCACTTAGGCCTTGACTATTACAGTTGTCTTCTAACTCACCTTCCTGCCTCTGTGTCTTTAGTTTCCTTGTCAGTACAAAATAAATATAAATATCTTTTAAATAAGATGGTTATAATAGGACTACAGTGAAACAGGTAAACTCACACATTGCAGGTGGTAATGTGAACTGGGTTTATTTTATCTAGAGGGCATCAAGAATTCTGGAACAATGTAGATGAAATACAAAATCATACATATGAGACAGTTCATACTTGTTGATCCAGTAATTCTGCTTTTGGGAACAGGCCCAAATGGACTAATCCAAGAGGGGAACAACAACAAAAAAAAACCTTAAGAAAAAGCAATTGGCACAAAAGCATGCATCTTATCAGAAAAAAAATCAGACCTAACCACAAAGGCTAAACAAAAAATTCAATTCATACAAGCATTTAACCAATATATATTATGTGTGAACTGCCAAAAATTTAGACCAGGTCAAAACAAAAACAGGCATACAAAATAATATCAAGTGAAAAAAAGGTCCACAAAAAGTGCTTATGGCCTGATGAAGACCATACTGAAACAGACATGTACGCAACTATGCAAGGGTGTTAGTGGATCTTGATATTCATCCATTTTTTTCTACAACAATATTTACAGTAAATGTAAGAACATACTAAATTGAATCTACATAATACAACTACAAAATTTAATTTAAGTGTTTTTACACTGTTTTTCTGTTCTTTAAAGACTTTCCCAACAGCTCTAAAATGTAGAAGATAAAAGTTTAAACTCCTTCATGGAAAATCAAGGCCCTCCTTGAGCTGGTCCCATATTATTGCCCCAAGCACTAACCCTGGACTTTAACTATCAGTTCTACTCTACTCAAACTGGTCTGCCTACTGCCCCATTAAGGCAAACCCTTGACCTTACTTCTAAGTGAGACAGAGTCTGGAATTTTGTAGACCTGGCTTTCAGACCTTGTTCTGCTGCTTCCAAGTTGTGGGACCCTAGACAGGTACTTCACTTCTATGACGGTAAATTTCCTCATCTGGGAAATGAGTATAAAAACCCCTCCTCTTCAGGTAGCCAACAGACACATGAAAAAATGCTCATCATCACTGGCCATCAGAGAAATGCAAATCAAAACCACAATGAGATACCACCTCACACCAGTTAGAATGGCAATCATTAAAAAGTTAGAAAACAACAGGTGCTGGAGAGGATGTGGAGAAATAGAAACACTTTTACACTGTTGGTGGGATTGTAAACTAGTTCAACCATTGTGGAAGACAATGTGGCGATTCCTCAAGGATCGAGAACTAGTAATACCATTTGACCCAGCCATCCCCATTACTGGGTATATACCCAAAGGATTATAAATCATGCTACTATAAAGACACATGCACACATATGTTTATTGTGGCACTATTCACAATAGCCAAGACTTGGAACCAACCCAAATGTCCATCAGTGATAGACTGGATTAAGAAAATGTGGCACGTATACACCATGGAATACTATGCAGCCATAAAGAAGGATGAGTTCTTGTCCTTTGTAGGGACATGGATGAAGCTGGAAACCATCATTCTGAGCAAACTATCACAAGGACATAAAACCAAACACCACATGTTCTCACTCATAGGTGGGAATTGAACAATGAGAACCCTTGGCCACAGGGCAGGGAGCATCACACACCGGGGCCTGTTATGGGGTGGGAGGAGGGTAGAGGGATAGCATTAGGAGAAATACCTAATGTAAATGATGAGTCAATGGATGCAGCACACCAACATGGCACATGTATAAATATGTAACAAACCTGCATGTTGTACACATGTACCTTAGAACTTAAAGTATAATTTTAAAAAAAAGAAGAAGAAGAAAAAAAAAACTCTCCTCACAAGGTGATTTTAAGGACTCAATTAGATGACCTATAGACAATGTCTAGTATACAGCAGAGGTAAGTAAGTGTCAGACTCTGTCCTGCTTCTTGCCCTATATGTGTCCCTATTCTTAGGTCTCCTGTGTATTATAACCATTCCTCAAGACCCAGCTAAAATCTCAACCCTCTGAACACCCTAGTAGGTATATGTAATTTACATCAATGTAAATGTTCATGAAGTTCTTATATATTACCATGTATGTTTCTTTAAAAAATTCATCCATCTAGCCATTCTGGTGAGCAAGATATATATGTAAAGAAATAATGATAATATAGTGTGATTGGTATTCTAATTAAGGAAGAAACAAAACACTATTCATCTGCACTCATATGAATTGTCTCTCCATTTAGTCTGTATCTTACATTCTGGACATGTCATTCCCCTTAACACGAGGCTGGGTATACAGAATTGCAGCAGAAAAAAATAACCAAAATGATAATAATAATCCAATTTTTCTAATGTACTTTATACTATTCAAAGCACTCTCCCAGATGATAACTGCTTAATGTTTACAATAAGCTTGAGAGAGATGAATAAATAGGTCTTATTAACCCCATTTTACAGAGAAGGAAACTGCGGTTCAGAAAAGTAAACTGATTCGCCTACAACCATAGGTTAAATGGCAGAGTGAAGACTGAAACCCACACCTCCTGTTTCCACATCTACTGTCTTTCCAGTTGTCTGCTGTTTTGTTATCATTAGTAATAAAAAATTATAAATTATAATAATAATAGTAATGGCAATACAATAGTACTGGCAAAATTTTTTTTAGCTAACCTTTATTGAACAGCTGTTCTGTTCCACATACTGTGATACTGTACTCAGTGGTTTATGCACATTTTCTCATTCAACATTGGCCATAATCTTGCAAGACAGAAAGTATTATCTCCGTTCTACAGTTGAGGAAACAGAGACTCAGAGATGAGAAGTAACTTCAGAGTTGGTCAGTCCATCTGATTTCTGAAACCTATGTAGTCCCAACTACCACTGTTCTTCAACCCTAGTGAAACATTAGAAACATGTAAGGAGCTTTAAAATTGTAAAGTACCTGGACCCCACACTCATACATCCTAGTTTTATTGATTAGGATAGACCCTGAGCATGGGTATTTTTAAAAGCTCCCCAAGTGATGCTATGTGCAGCCAAGATGGAGGACCACTAGGCCATATGATGTTGCTTCCTCACTGCACCCCACAGAGTAGCAGAGTTGAGAGTGCTGTCCCATTTCCACTGGTTACTGCTGGGAGGCAGAGTTCGGACGGGAAGGGGGCGATTGTAAAGAAATGATATGCTGGACTGTCAGAGCTGGAAAACATGTCTATCTGAAACCATGCCCATTCCAGGGCTATCAGTTTCCTTGATGAGTGAACCAGATGACATCCCTAAAATGTGAACCCTATTCATTCCCAAGTTATAGCCACATCCTAATGAACATGAACCTAGGGCCTTGGAAAACAAACATCATTAACCTCGTGTCCTCTTGGGCCCTTTATTGCTACCTCCAAATGATTATTCATTACAAGTCAAGTTTTGAGGTAGCAGCAAAGGATTTTCTTGGCTGAAGACCCCGATGCTGTTCTCTCTTGCCTCTAATGTGCCTCAGTCACAGTTAAGCCACAGTGTCAAACTGGTGAGGCAGAAAGGGGAGAGTCATGTAACTGGTAGTTAAGAAACCTGGATTCTATGCTTAATACTAAAACTAACTTTCTGTGTGACCTTCAGCAGATCATTTCCTTACCAGTATAACATGGGAACTGGACTGTTTTCCAGATGAATGAGCCAATGATCTAAGTCTATAAGCTTCTCTCTCCCAACTGACTTTTTACTTTTTTAAAATATACTTTAAGTTCTAGGGTACATGTGTACAACATGCAGGCTCATTACATAGGCTTATTACATGTGCCATGCTGGCCTGCTGCACCGACTTAAATGTTAGACCCAGCTGACTTTTATAGGCTGCTTTTGAAGTACTCTACATGTACTTAACCTGCTTTAAAACAACTAATCACTCTTTCTCTCTCTCTTTTTCTCTCTCTGAAACCTAAATTGAACGGTATTCAACATGGGGGTTTTGTGAGGGCTTTTGTGCCCAACCTTACACTCTCACAAAAAAAAAAAAAAAAAAGGCACACAAATGACCCCTGCCCTCTAGGAGCTCAAAACTGAGTTGGGGATATAAGTCATATTCATGGGAAATAAGTGTGAATACTATAAATCAGCATCCACATTAGAGGGCCAATCTTGGGTGCCAAAATATGTCAATCAAGGGAGAGCTAACTGGGGTAGGATTGTCAGAAGGCTTCATGGACAGAATGAGAATTGAGCTAGACCTTGAGGTTAGTTTGCCTCTTCCTAGGTGTTTGGCATGGTAGGGACAGGTTGTGGGTTGAAAATATGGCTCTGAACTCTTTTATGCCATCTACATTTTAGGCTTGAGGCTTCTCAAAGGGCCTTGAATACAGAAGAGTAGACACCCCATCTTCCATGCCTGCCATTTCCTGAGAGGTTGTTACCTAGTAATACCACCACTTCTTAAGCCTCTATTATTTTACCAGATTCTTTGTATAGCTAATCTAATTTAATCCATGCAAAATCCTTGCCTTCGATGCTGGTATTGTCCCCACTTACAGTTGAGAAAACTGGCTCAAAGAAGTAAAGCTGACCTAACTAAGATCAAGTAGCTAGTAATAGTCTCCTATGAAAGCAAAACAACTGCTATCATTTATTGAGTACTTTTGATATGCTAGGCATGTAGAGAACTCACTTTGTTGTTATAGTAATCCTATGGGCACAAATATTATCCTTATTATACAAATGAGAAAACTAAGGTTCAGAGAGGTTGTAACCTGCCTAAGGTCCCAGAGCTAGGAAGAGGCAGAGCCAGGATTCAAACTCACATCTGGAAGATTCAGGAGCCTGAGCTTTCAACCACTAAGTCTCTTGAGCCTGTAGTCTTTCCACCAAGCTGTACTTCCTTTTAATTTCTTTTCAACCTTAGTCCAAAACCTGGCTTTTACTACAAACTTGATCTCCCTCTCAAGCCCAACCTGTTCCCTCTGTCTCTAATCTCTGTCAAATGAGCATAACCAAAGAATCTTAACATTTGCAGATTTATTGGGACCTGGTGGTCATCAGTATTCAACCTTAGCAACTTTTTTTCACCTTTCCTTATACTCATCTATACCCAACCTGAAGGCACAGAGTAGGAGGAGGTTGTTTCCTCTTGTAGATTCCCCCAGTCTCCTAGAATTATCTCTTTTTTTCTATGACACTCCTCCATGCTCACCTTAAAGCCTTCCTTAGCCATTATTTATCCTTATAAAACAATTTGGAGTCAGGCTCCAAGAAAAGTAGAGAATAAAAACCAAACAGTAGATTATTAAAGCATAAGTCCAAACAAGAAAATGTGGATAATGGCCAGCAACACCCATTACTGCAAGAGCAAGTCTGTTCCTAATATTTTTAGAGCAGATGCAAATGCCACTCATAGCATTAGTCACCTCAGTGGAGAATTGATGGCTCTGTGACTGAGCAAGGCCTTACAAGCCCAAAAGCATGCCACCAGATGCAATCTTTCCTTTCCAGCCAAGACAGAGGAAAGGAGCTAAGAAGGGCCCCTCAACCCATGTCATAAAGTCCTAGTCCATGGTGTGCTCTTTCTTGTCATTTCAATACCTCAGGTAGAATGAAGGTCTGCTTGCTCCATGCTCCTACTAGAATTTCTTCTCACCCCTATTAGAACATGGATCACATTGGGTTGGGGCTGATTGCTTGCATGCCAGTGTCACCACGAACCTTTTGAAGGCAGAGACAATGGCTTTTCATCTTTGTCTCTCCCTTTGCAAAGGATTATGCCTGATTAAATAAACAAATACATGTAAAGTAGATGGGATATAGCCCTCCTCCCTCTTCATTACCCAAAGGGAAGTCCTAAATCCTTTTGTGGTAGCTACATGTCTGTCTTTTGCAAAGTCAGGACACTTAAGAGGCAATAAAGTCAAATGAAGGCAGAAAAAAATATGCTTGTATAATTTTGTACCCCCTAAAAGTAAGTGGTCCTTAGAAAAATAGAAAGGAGAAGGTAGCCAATGCAACTGAATAAATATGGTATGAAGAAAAAGAGTCCCAATCTTGAACCCAAGAAGCTGAGGTCAAGCCCCATCTCTGCACCTTACAACCTAGGTAACTCTGAGCAAGTTGTTTCGTGTCTGTGAGCCTCTGTTTCTCCAACTATAAAAAGGGGAGGGTAAATCCTACCTCATAAGGCCTATCACAATGATTAGATGCAACTGAAGAATGAAAGTATCAAGCTCATGTCTGGAACAGAAAAGGATCCTTGATAAAATTCCATCAGCAAACACTATTGATTCTTATTTTAAAGTTGACTGTCATGGAAAAAAGCAATTTAACATGCACCATGCTTTTGTTACTTTTAATTGCTGAGAAAAAATGTGAAGAATGTTAAGGCCACTCAAATGTTAAGTCAAAGCAAGGGGTAAAGATGGGGGAGGACTGTGGCACAGTTGGCTCACTAACACAATGGAGCCTGTGTACTGATCCTCAGGATGGCAGGCAAAGTCCTAAACAACAGAGCTGAAATGGGGTGACAACTGCAAGGTGAAGACTGGGCTGGCTGAGGTAACAGCTGCCTCCCTCGAATCCCGCCATTCAGGCTACTGGCCAGTACCAGGAGCAAACAACTATCAGTTATAGCACAGGGTCAGAGCTGTGTGCAGCTTTTGCTTAACTGGTAACTCTTCAGATGCCGGGGAATCTACTAGGAGAAGCAGCCAGAATCAGGAGGGGAGCAAGAAGGAAGTAAGAAGTAAATAGATAGTGTAGGTAAGGTTCAAAGAGGCAACTATACCAGAGGTTTGGGGGGTTCTCCACCCAGGCAAAAACCACCTCAGTTCTGCTTTCTGTAGCCAAAGCTGGAAGCATGGGTTTTTGAAAAAAGTTGCATCATGCCAGCCTGTTGCTAACTGATTGAAAGCAGAAAATGAAGCCAGGCAAAGCTGAGGCCCAGATTTAGATAGTTAGGCTGATACCGAACAAGTCAGATCAGTGCTTATATTAACTGAGACCATTAGATCAGAGTAGCTGCCGCCAGCAGCCCAGGGTAAGACTGGAGGAAGGAGAAGAGGGGAATGCCACTGGGATTGAACTTTGCAGGAGGGAGGGAAGAAGGGCTGAGTTAGTTACTGTGTGTGCTGAGCTGATAGAATCTGGCCAATCTCAAGGCTTGGCAACAGACAAGACAAATTTTACTGTGATGAGCATAAGTTGAGTTACCCAACCTTCTACCCAGATTGACAGGAAGGTCATGACATGACTTAAAAACGGAAGCAGGGGTCTACATTAAAGTTTTCCCTTTCTTGGCTATGTCCCAGAAGAGCCAAATCATAGTGAGAAGAGGGACAGGGGAGGGAAATTAGTATCATATTTTGAATGCTGATTATGAGCCAGATATTTTGTTATTCCTTTTAATCCTAGCAATAATAGTTCTATCAGGTGAACTGTCTTCCCATTTTACAGATCTGGAAACCAAGGTGAAAACAGCTTAAATAAATCAACTGTGATAGCATGAGTGATCACATCAGCATCAGTGGATCAAACCAGAGCATTCAGAGTCAACTACTTGTGAAAATTGTACTGGACTTGTAGAAATTATACTGAACCCCCTCCCATCCCCACATTGAATAGCTTTTACTAAATTGTGTTCTGAGACAATGCCGTTGGTTCATACTGAGGTTGTTATGTGAAATAATCCATGGAAGAAATTTTTTCCTGGCCTCAAAACCAGAAAAGTTATGGTTTACCTGAACAATTGGCTTGTTTTTACCTTAGGAACTTAGTTATATAACCATTGTTTTCTCTCTTTTTGTTTGTTCTAGAAAGTTTGGAACCAAATCTATGACACTGCTCCACCAAGTGTTTAAGGATTCATGGCAAATATTTTGTATACTAACTCCATTCCTGCCATTTCCTTGCTATTCTACCTTTCCCCAACCTCCCGATTCCCATTCTGGGCCTCATGTTTTCTTATCAGTACTCTAGAATCTAAGGTAAAGGCCAGCAAACTTTTTCTGTAAAGTGTCAGACAGTTAATATTTTAGGTTGTGCAGGCCATAAAGTCTTTGTTGCTACTATGCAATTCCGCTGTTGTGGCATGAAAGCAGCCATAGACAACATGTAAATGAAGGGGTGTATTTATGTCTATGGACAAAGTTTGAATTTCACAACATTTTCATGTCATAAAATATTATTTCCTTTTTAATTCTAAACATTAAAAATTGTAAAAAAATAATTCTTAGCTTACAGGCTATATAAAAAGAGGCAGTGCAGTGGGCCCAATCGGGTCCACAGGCCGTAGTGTGCCAAGCTCTCTCATCTAAACCTCAAGAGGACAGGGACTTCATTAAGTCTTATTCATTTCTTCAGCATGTAGAATGGGACCAGGTACACGGTCAGTACTCAATAAATATTTGTCAAATAAATTATTCTTAACAATTTTTTTAAGGTTTTACATTTTGCTATACTGTGAAATTCCTTAAAGCTACAAAGTAAAAGAGCTAAGACTTGGATCCAAGCCTTTCTGATACTCATATCCTTATTTTGTCCATTATATCTTACTATCTTCATGGAATTATGTCCCCTAAAACTCCCCTCTGGATTAGCCCCAATCTCTCAACATGAGTCTCAACATGTAATAGTTAATTAAATTTGCTGAAGACAGCCACACCTTGAATTTGCAATAATTTCAAAAGTTCAGAGCTTGGCAGAAGTTGTGCCCATTTGTCCCTATTTCTCCCAAACTCGAAAGGGAGAATGAGAAAACAAGGGCTCACAGATTCACAGCTTCTTATAGGAAGGTAAAATGATTGTTCTGCCTCAGGGGAAAGAACGCTGACTTTGGTGCCTGTGAGACATGGTTAGATTTAGTTCCCAGCTCTGCCAGTTACTAGCTGTGAATCTTTGGCAAGTCACTTGCCTACAGCAGCCTCTATTTCCTAATTAAAAAACAAAAAAACAAACAAACAAAAAAAAACAAGAATAATACATTCTTGGCCAGGTATGGTGGCTCATACCTGTAATCCCAGCACTTTGGGAGGCCAAGGCGGGTGGATCACCTGAGGTCGAGAGTTTGAGACCATCCTGGCTAACATGGCAAAACTCTGTATCTACTGAAAATACAAAAATTAGCCAGGCATGGTGGTGAGTGCCTGTAATTCCAGCTACTCAGGAGGCTGAGGCACGGGAATCACTTGAACCTGGGAGGCGGACGCTGCAGTGAGCCGAGATCACGTCACTGCACTCCAGCCTGGGTGACAGAGCGAGACTCCATTTCAAAAAAAAAAAAAAAAAAAAAGAATAATAATACATTCTTTACAGTGGGATTGTGAGGATGAGAAATAGTATATCAGCAATTAGTACAGTGCCAGGCACATAGCACTTGGGATATAGAGGTAAACAAAACAGGTAAAAAATTCCTGCCCTCATGGAGCTTACATTCTAGTGATTATTGTGACTGATTATTGTGATCTTGCCCACTGTTCCAATATTAGTGGTAGTAAACCGGAACAGAATGCCACTTAAATATATCTCCAAACTCAGAAGGATCTCAGGGTGAAAAGTAGTTAGGTTCAGCTCTGGCTCCCATGGGATTCCCAAGCACTTACCCTCCTTGTGATGGGCCAGGGGCCGGGGAGCTGGTCTCTTTATGTGGAAAGAGGGGGTCTTGGTGGGCCCAGAGCCTGGCATGGGTCCATTGGTGGCCTTTGGGGTAATCTTGGTCCCTCCATCCTGTAGCCTAGACACCAACTTCCCCACATCCACCTCTGGGCAGGGCTCCAACTTGCCATCCGAAATAGGCCTGCTTGGGGACTTCCTCCCAGGATCAGTTTCCCCACTCCTCTGAATAGGTAGTTTGGGGTGTTGTGGTGGCTTGGGGGTTTCTATGCTGCCAGTGATAGTACCATTCGGTGTTTGATGTTGGATTTCATCTGGGAAAAGTTGGTGCAAAGAGGAAAGATTAATGATAACTTTTAAAACCTTTTCATTTTGATACATGCATACATACTTAATTTTGAAAATTTGTGTACATTTTCAAAGCAGTTATGTCACTGTGGCACAAACCAACTATATCCCACAGAATCATTCTCTACCCTTCCCAGTTCATGTAAAGCCACAGATCCACTCCAAATAAGGAATTCAAGATCCGTGTATGATTTTCACCACCACAATTCAATAAGCCACAATAAACCAAGAGGTTTTATTAAAGGAATATGTCATTCAAAAAATACTTAAAGTCCCCAATCAACGGCATATTCTATTCTTTGCAAATGAAGACATCATCAGTTAATTCTTAACCACTTCTCTGAAAAGTATTTTGTTAAGGTCTCTCAAATTTTAAGTTAATCAACATAACATACTTTAACTTCTTTCTCCAACTCAGAAGGAAACCTCCAACTGTTCTTTCCCCAGCTTTTGTGGTCTACAATTTCCTCTGACATTAGTACATGTTTTTCAGTGGTTCTGAGACTTACTGAAAGCTTTTGAGACCCTAATGAGACCCAGGGACCATCTCCCTAGAAAAATCAACCCACACAAATATAGCCAAAATTTTGAAAACTAATTTTTAAGTGATTCACAGAGCCTTCTGAAGCTGTCAATAAACCCCAGATTGAGAATGCCTGCTGTAAAGAAACTGTCACCTGCCATAGTCATAAAAAACTTTATGAGTGTAGTGGTTAAGAACAGAGGTTCCAGCCAGAAAATTGAAACCTGAGATATATATCAACCAATTGCAATACATGGATTTTATTTAGATACTGATTTTTTTTTAACAAAATGAGATAATAGGAGAATGTGGATACTGACTGGATAGTTGATCCTAAGGAATCACTGTTTTGTTTTATTTTCTTTTAAGTATGATGATGATATTGTGGTTTTGCTTTTAAAAGAGTTCCTTTCTTTTAGAGATATATACTGAAACATTTACAAATGAAATGACATGATGAGTAGGTTGGGGGAACAGGTAAGGGTATAGATGAAATAAGACTGGGTATATGTTTTTAAATGCTGAAATGTGGGGAGTTCAATATGTTTGTTTTCAATTTCTGTTTATGTTTGGAATTCTTCGTAATAAAATGTTAAAAGAAATGCAGGCTCTGAAGCCAGGTGGCCAGGTCTGAATCTCAGTTCTGCTTCTTACCAACTGTGAGACCTTGTACAAGTTCCCTATCTCTCTGTACCTCAAATTTTCTCCTCAGTAAAATGGGAATAATAAAGAATATCGGTCTCATGAGGTTGTGGTGAGGATTCCAGGAGATGGTATACTTATTTCAGTGCCTGGCACATAACAGACACTCATTAATTGGTGGTTATTACTTACACTATTATGTGGTGGGTGGGCAGTGAGGCAAGAGTTTCCATGGGGGAAGTCTTGCTGCAAAGGTTTTTGTTCCCTAGACAGTTTTGTTCTCCTTGGGAATCTGCCACCACTGATGCCACTGCCAAAGGGGCCGGAACCAAGGGGAGTTCCCCTGCAGTCCCCCTAATTTTGTCCCAAAGTAGACACATAGCCCTTTATTTATTAACCCTAGCACGAGTGCAGCCAGACAGAGGCCATCAAACAAAAAAAACTACCAAAGGCTCACAAATAATGGCATGAACATGAGCACAAGAGTGCCAAGTAACTAGAGCCTCTGGCTTCCAGGACGTGCCTTGCGGCAGAGGCCATCTTTAAACATATACACTCAGGAGTAACTCAAGCACATCTACTCTCTCCAAACAATAAAGTGCATGGTGACATAAATTATTTCCCTCACATGCTTTAGCCCAACATCTCAGCTGCATGTTCCTATCTGAATACTTTCTTCTGGCCAAGTGACTCCATCTTTGCTCTCCCTTAGGGAAGACAATAAAGGTTGCCTGTGCCCTACAGGCCATAGAGTATCATCACCATCTCAAGAGGGTCAGTTTTCATAAAGAGGATCCACATACACAGCCTCAGAGAGGCTGCTACCTTCCACTCAGGAAAGTATCTTCTGCTTGCTAGGGAAAATAGGAAATGTAATGATAGAAGCCATGATGACTTCAGAGCTAGGCCTTTCAGCAGGGAAACTATTTCCAGGTTCTGGGGTATGGTGAATAAAAATAATGATAATAGTGACAATGATAGTAATAATGAGAATAATACTGATAAAGATAACATATACCATTACTTGAACACTTATACCATGGCAGGCCCTGTTCTAAATGCTTTACCTGGATTATCTCATATAATCCTCAAAGCAGCTCTATAAAGTAGTACATTGTTATTAGCCCCATTTTACAGATAAGAAATCTAAGGCACCCGAAGTCTCCATGTCACAAAGCTACTAAGTGGAAACGCCAAGTTTCAAATCTTGAAGTCTGTTTCCAGAGTCTATTTACTCTTTCTGAAGAGACAGTTCATTGCTCTGTCAGGTAATAAAAGTTCGGTGCCATCCCCTTTCCCTAACCAGCCATCCATTTCTACAGGAAAACACACAGACAAGCCTCAGGGAGAATCAGGATCAGACAGTGAGGCCTCATAAATAGGCATGGGGCCAACCCTTACAGTGGAGGCCTCTCTTCTTTGGGTGGGTAAGAGGTGGGGAGAAGCTTTGAGAGGATACACACTAGTACTGTAATAGAAATAAATCAATTATTATAATACATTTAGATTCATGCAAATAAGTGCTAGGAGTAAGACAGTACTAATACTGACTGCAAGGATTAGAGAGGGTCTTTATAAAAGAGGTAACTTTTGAGCTGGGCCTTGAAGAATTACAAAAGGTGAAGCAAAGTAGAAAGGGCATTCAAACAAAAAACAACTTGGAGGAATGAAAGACCATGCTTTGCCTAAGAAAATATAATGAAAAGTTTGGTTTGGCTTGAGCATAGGGACCAATTATAGATGAAAAAGTGTGGGTAGCTGGAGGTGAGGTTGTTGAAATAAGTTGGGTCTATATTATGAAGTCCATGAATGCCATGCTCAGGAATACAAACTCTGCCTTTGAGTCACAGAAGACAATGATTTTGGGGGGCAGAGGGCTGGGGGTGGGGAGAAGTGGCATTATCAAATATGCATTTTTAAACATCCCTTTGGGTTCATTATGAAAAGTAGGCTTGTTCCAACAAAAAATAGGTTGGACCAGAAAGACTGGTGGCAGAAAGACCAGCTAGGGGACTGCTGATGAGAAGGATCCAAACTAGAGCTGCATCAGAAAAGAGAGGCGGATTCAAGAGAGGTTAAAGAAGTGGAATAACCAGGGCTTAGTTATGGAGGTGTGATGGAGTCCATGAGAGGGTGAAAGGAGTCACTGACATACTATATACAAAAGGGATAACAAATTTCAGAGTAAGATAATGAGATGCTACTGGTAAGTAGGATTGGTTCCTTCTCAGAACAGCGTTCACACAGGTTATAGGAAGTGTGATATTATAGTAAATAAATAAGCTTCAGGATAAGATAGATGAGTGCAAATTGTTCTGTCATTTAGTAGCTGTGTTAGTTGGGAAAACTACTCATCATCTTTGAGCTTCCAGTGCCTTCACTATAAAACAGAGTTCAGCATACCTACCTCTCATGGGAGTGGTGAACATTAAATGAGATGATGGATTCACACTCACAGAGAATGGCTAGAATAAATAAGACAGACTATACAAAGTATTGGCAAGGATGTGGTGAAACTGGAGCCTTCATTCATTGCTGGTGGGAAAGTAAAATGGTGCAGCTGTGGCCTGGTGTGGTGGCGCACGCCTGTAATCCCAGCACTTTGGGAGGCCAAGGTGGGCGGATCATGACGTCAGGAGTTTGAGACCAGTCTGGCCAAGACAGGTAGTGAAACCCTGTCTCTACTAAAAATATAAAAAATTAGCTGGGTGTGGTGGTGTGTGCCTGTAATCCCAGCTGCTCGGGAGGCTGAAGCAGGAGAATCACATGAACCTGGCAGGCGGAGGTTGCAGTGAGCTGAGATCACACCATTGCACTCCTGCCCAGGTGACAGTGCAAGACTTCATCTCAAGGAAGGAAAAAAAAAAAAAAAAGGTACAACTGCTTTGGAAAACAGCCTGGCAATTCTTCAAAAGTTTTAATATAGACTGACCATATAACCTACAATTCCAGTCCTAGGTATATACCCAAGATAATTAAAAACAGACATCCACACAAAATCCTGTGCATTAATGTTCACAGTGGCATTATTTATAATAACCACAAAATGAATACAATCCATGTGTCCATTAACTGATCAATGGATAAATAAAATGTGCTACATATATACAAAGGAATATTATTTGTCCATAAGAAAGAAAGATTGAAGTACTGATACATTCTACAATGTGGATGAATCTTGAAAATATTATGCTAAGAGTAAGATGCCATCCAAAAATGTCCACATATTCTATAGTTACATTTCTATGAAATGTTCAGAATAGGCAAATCCGTAGAGGCAGAAAGTAGATCAGCAACTGTCAGAGGTTGGGGGAGAAGTAAATTTAAAAGTATTGGGTTTCTGGGATGATGAATATGTTCTAGAATAAGATAGTTGCACAAAATATACTAAAAACCATTAAAATGTATGCTTTAAAATGGTGGATTTTATGGTATGTGAATTATAGCTCAGTTTTTTAAAAAGTTAAAAATTAAAAATAAATGTCTAGACTGGATAACTTCATTGGAGAGCTTCTGGCCCAAAGCCCTCATCACCACAGAGGGACAAATTGAGGTCCAGAGAGGGGAAGTGACTAGCTCAAGTTATTCAGCAGGCTAGTAGCCAAGATTAAATTAGACCTTCTGTCTACTGACACCCAGTTCATTCATTTTTTGCACTCATTTATTAAGAACTTACTATATGCCTGGCACTGTGCTCATGCTTTAGATACAGTATGAAAAAACAAGTGTCCTCTGGCATATACACAAGTGTCCTAGAGTTTATATTGGAGGAGACTGTAAATAAACAAACCCATTCTGTAAAAATGAGACTATGGAACAACAGACAGGCATTGAATGTTCCCTTCTACTTTCTCCTGAATGCCAGCTCACCTCCTCTATGAAAGAGTTGATCCCTTAAGTGATAATCTCTTCATCATTCCTTATACATCCACTCATTCATTCTCAGAATATTTACTGAATACATGATACGTATACCAGGAGTTGTTCTAGGGCCTGGTAATCAAATAGATTTTACATTCTAATGGGAAAGAGAGATAATAAACACATGAACAAACAGTAGCAGGGGATATGAGTTGCATAAAGCCATATAAAGGGATAGGGAGTGATTGGAGGAGGAGAAAGAACTATTTAAGTAGAATGTTAAGAAAAGATCTCTATGAGAAGATGGCATTTAGCAGACATCTGAATGAAAGAGTGAGCCTTGTGAAGTTCTGGAGGAAGAATGTTTAGGGCCAAGAGAGTAGCAAATGCAAAGGCTCTTAGGTAAGTTTGACACAAGTAAGGACCTGCAAGAACAATGAGATTAGAGTAGAGAGCAAAAGAGACAGTGAGAGAGCAAAGTTCAGAAATGAAGGTCAGAGAAATCAGCAACAGTCATATAATGAAGAATAAAATGCAAATTTTATTCTAGATATGAAGGGAGGTTACTGAAAATTTGGCACAGAGGGAATGATGTGATCTGATTTCCATTTTTTTCATGGTTTCAGTGGACACTTTTATTGTTTATTTAATGGATCATCAATTTTGTCTCCCTACCTACAAATGGAATTTCATCTTGTTTCCATGCTGAGTAGTGAAACAGTGACAAAGCTAATCATAATAACCTACATCAAAAGAGAACTAAGCTAACACAGCTCACTTTTTTTAACAGGCAAAATATAAATATATGTACTCTAGAACGCACAATGTTTAGTCACTAAGAAATTCAAATGGGATCTTGAAGAATGTAGGCAAATCCAGGGTGCAGTAAAGATGAGCTGAGATGCTGTGCAACTGTTTAAGGGTTCCTGGGCACTGCATCTCTTGGCCACCAGCTGAACCTTGACACGGAAGGTTTTAGCTAATGCCAAGTGGAGATGCAGAAAATGCTAAGTTGACATAGGGGCTGTGCACAGGAACTAAAAGGCAGGAAAGTACTAAATATTGCCGAGAGCATCCACCCCAGGAAGGACTTTACCTTCCAGGAGCTCTAAACTGGCACCACCCCTAGTGCTCACATGCCTGATTTTATCCTTTGTGTTCCATTTGGCACAGCAAGTGGCAGTGTCTCCACCACCTATGATGCTAATGCAGCCCCTAGAAGTGGCTTTCACCACCTCATCCATGAGGGCTTTGGTTCCCCGGGCAAAAGCTTCCCATTCAAATACCCCACCCCCCCAGTCTGCTTAGCCCGAGTAACAGTCTCAGCATACTTCTTGCTGCTTTCAGGACCACAATCCAAGCCCATCCAGCCAGCAGGTATGCCAGAAGCCACAGTGGCTTGGCCAGTCTTGGCATTCTCATCAAACTTGTCAGCAGTGACAAAGTCAACAGGCAAGGTAATCTTCATACCATTCTTCTCAGCTTGGGACATTAGGTCTTTGACAATCTTGGCTCCCTCTTCATCAAACAGAGAAGTGCCAATCTCCATGTTGTTGAGCACCTTAAGGAAGGCAAAAGCCATTCCACCACCAATAATCATCTCATTGACTTTGTCCAGCATATTACTGATCAAGTGGATCCTGTCTGCAACATTAGCTCCACCCAGGATGGCCAGGAAGGGTCACTATGGGCTCTTCGAGACCTTGGCAAAGTAGTTTTTTCTTTATTAAAAAACCACCAGCCTTCTGAGGCAGATTGACTCCTACCATAGAGCTGTGGGCTCTGTGAGCAGTGCTAAAAGCATCATTGACATACACATCCCCTAGCTTGGAAAGTGAAGCTCGGAAAGCTTCTATTTTGGCTGATTCACTTTAACCTTGTTCCCAGAGTTTTCCCTTCCCTTCTTCTTCCACATGAAAGTGGAGGTTCTCCAGCAGGATGACAGACCCAGCAGCTGGGTTTGCACAGGCTTTCTCCACCTCTGGGCCTACACAGTCCTTCAACAACAGAACATCCTTGCCCAGCAGAGATTTGAGTTCTACAGCAACTGGCTCTAAGGAGTACTTGTCAGGCACAGGGACACCATCAGGCCGGCCTAGGTGGCTCGTAAGGACTACTGACTTGGCTTCATTGTCGAAGCAGAATTTGATGCTTAAGACAGCAGCCTTAATCCTCTGGTTGTTTGTTATCTGGTTGTTCTACATAGGAAATTGAAGTCGACTCTCATAATGACCCACTTCCCTTTCACGTCCAGCTTGTCCAGTGTCAGCTTGTTAGAAAGCAACATTTTGGAAATGGAGAGAGGTCCACGTTTCAGACAGCAAGGGAGCCGGCTGCTCATATGTGCTTGGGAAGCTTGCAGAATCCTGATTTCCATATTTTAAAGGATGTACATGTTACTGGTTGCCAGGGAGAATGAATTATAGGCAAGGAAGAAGGCAAGCAATGGTACCAGGTAAGAGATAATAGTGGCTCACAGTGACAGAAGCAGTGGGCAGTAGTAGAAGTTAGCATATAATGTGCATGTAGAGCTGACAAGAATTGCTAATGGATTCAATATGAAGGAAAAGGGGAAAGGAGTAACCGAGGATGATTCCAAAGTTCTTGACCTTAGCAACTGGATGACTGCTGCTGCCAGTTACTTAGATGGGGGAGACCAGAGTAGGAACAGGTTAAGAAAGAGTTGGGCATCAAGTTATGTTTTCCACAGTGTAAACTGAGATGCCCATGAGTCATCCAAGGAGAACAGTTGAGCAGGAATTTTGATATGACAAAAGAGGCAGGATATCAATCTTAGATAAATTTGGAAATCATCTTTAGCATTTAAATGATATGTAAAACCATGAAACTTAATGAGATCATACAGGAAAAGAACATGATCAGAGAACAGGACTAAGAAAAAAGCTCTGGGACCTTCTAACATGTAAAGTTGGGAAGAGAAGAAAAAACAGGAGAGAAGACTGAGATGGATTATCTGGTGAGATTAAAGGAAAATCTGGTGTCCTGAAAGCCAAGAGAATAAAGTGTTTCAAGGAGGAGGAGTTAGTCAACTGTGTCAGATGCTACTCACAAACTGAGTATGATGAGAACAATGTTGTAGCTATTTGGTTTGGCCTCATGGAGATTATTGGCAAACCTGACAAAAATGGTCTTAGTGGAGTAGGAGGGCAGAGGCACATTTAGAATGGGTGTATTCTCCACACTAGCAATTATTCCATTGAAGGCATTTATTTTTTCACTTATCTATGTCTCCATTTCTTCTGTGAGGGCAAGCAATGTATCTTAATTTCACCCAGCACAGTACCTGGCACATAGTAGTTATCCAATCCATGTTTGCTATATTTGAATTTAAAATTTCACATTCACCTTGCTCACCCATTTCAATATATTAGGGGCATAAATCTAAGAACACCTTGGATCCTGCACTGGCCTTATAGGGATCCTCCACATGGTAACTTCCTTTATAAGCTCATCACTATCCTATCTACTGTCAAAGGCTTAATCCCCTCTCTGAGCACAAACTACAAACACTGGCTGCTTTTAAGCTCAGGAGCCAGGAAAGATCTACTTCTATAGAGAGAAAAATGGTCATGCCACCACTTCTGCCCTTCGATATCCTCTCTGTCTCTAATCACCATTCAGAAGCTAAGGGTAAACCTCAGTACTGACCTTCGCTTTCATCCAGGGAAGAAGTATAGAAAACCGTCCTTTCTCGCAGCAAGCGCTTTGAAATCGTGATTGGTTTGTGCCTTCTTGCTGTCACCCGAGGCGGAGGCACTGGCGGTGCAGCGCTTTCCTCAGGTGGACCTAAATAGATCTGTGGAGAAAGAAGGAAGATATCTAGAGAATAACTGGATCAAGTTTTTGTCTTCTGAATGCTACCCACCAGTAGATGCTTGCTGGCCTTTTATCTAGAGTCTGTAACATGAATACTAATATGATTCAAAGAATCAGAGATTTTCTTAATCACTCTAGTAACCAGTAAGTGTTTAGGTATCTCCTACCGTGCTCAAGGCACAGAACCTGGCACTTCTCAGTTTGGAAGAAAAAATGCATATAAAAGGTGGCATTAGTCCTGGATTTTCCATTTCCTTCCTGGGAGACCTTAGGCAAGTCACCTCAATTCTCCGAGCCTCAGCTTTCTCATCCGTAACATAGGGACAGCAAAACCTACTTCACAGGGTGTAATAAGAGAGGAATGAAAGGAGCTGTCAAGGTACCTTCTATGGGTGGGGGTGGGACATGGAAGGAGACTAAACACAATTACATGCCCATATGCTTTCAATAGTTCTGAAGGGATACCAAAGAATCTGATTACATTGTTTGTCTCAAGGTAGGACTAATGACTGGCTGGGGAATAGAGGGAGAACAACTGTGTTTTCCCTTCTATGTCACATTGTTCTTTTATAATTTCATGCCATGGTACATTACCTATTCAATAGAAAGTAAAATAAAATTAAAAAGCACCAACACAGTGCTTTGGATGCTATAGGAAGTGCTGAAGGCATGCAGAAGGAGCTGTGATTAGAATTTTTATATAATGTCTCATGTGTACCTAAGGATTTTCTGGTCTCCATGGAGACCAACCTTTTAGCCCAAGTGCATACACTGTGAGATGAAACACATGTGATGGAGAAAGGGGACCACTGTCTAGCCAGTGAGACTAACAAAATCACCCCCAATGATTAGTGTAAAGAGAAATGTCATAGCCCAATATCCCATCAGGCAAGGGTCAACACAGACTACATAGGCATGGAAATAACATGATTGAGAACACAAGGCAAGCCTGTGTAAAAGCAGGACAATGATAAGAAACAATGTATGAACAATTACAAGCCATGAGTATATGCCTCATGATTGTAAGGAAGACAAAATGTAACTGAACAGCAAGAAGATGAATGTTGAGGCCATACAGTTCTAGGTCATATTCCTAATTCCACCATCATTAGTAATAATAGTCTAAAGAGCTACCATTTTGTGAGCTCAAACACTATAGTAGTTGTTACAAATATTTCTTGCTATTTGTCAAATACATGAGGCTGTTGCACTGACTGTTTATTCTACCCAGACTGATCTTCCTCCAGATATCCATTCTTCTAGGATTCTAATCAAACATATTCTGCTCAGTAAGCCCTTCTGGGTCAATATATTTAAAACATTGACATGCCTCCCTCTACCCAACCATTCCTATCTTCCTTCCATGTTTAATTTTTTTTTCTCTTCAGCATTTCCTATCACTTTCTAACATAGAACATGTTTTACTTATTGATTTTGTTTGCTGAGTCTCCAAGCTAGATTTTACACAACATAGAAGCATGTCTGTCATGTTCACTGCTCTATCTCTACCACCTAGAAGAGGGACTGGAATTGCTGAGTCAAAAAACAAATACATTTGCAATTCTAATGTAAAAGGCCAAACTGTCGTCTGAAAATACTACTACTATTAACCGCTACTAACTACTACTACTAAAATACTACTGCAAACAGCTACTTCTTATTCCGGCCAAGATAGGGCACTGAAACTAGTTTTACTCATTTAGCCTGAAACAAGTAAAAACAAAACTAAACTAAACTAAAGTAGGAAAAATACATGCAACAGTAGTTTTAAAGGCATTGGAAATCCAGCAGTGAAGGACAGTGAATGCTGAGAGACAGAAAAAAACAAATGAGGTTAGCCCTATGAGTGTCCCAGCTCAGAGTTTTGCAAGACTCAGTGCAGGAAGGGGAACCCAGGTGGAACCCAGTAGTATCCCTACATTGAGAAGATTGAGTTGGGAGTATGGGAAAGGCAAGGAAGTGAGAATTTGCAAGGCAAAGTGCCAGAGAGAAGATTTTGTACACTGAAGTATTCAAAATATTGCTGAGAAATATTAAGAAAATCTAGATAAACAGAGATATATTTTGTTTGCAGGTATAAAGACTCAATAGTGTTAAGATGTAAATTCTTACAAAATTGATCTACAGATTGAACACAACCCAAATACCAGTAAGCTTGTATGTAGACATTGACAAGCTGATTCAAAAATGTATAAGGACACGCAAGGAACCTAGAATAGTCAAAACAATCTTGAAAAAGAAAAACTAACTTGGAAGGCTAACATTACCTGACTTCAAGTCGTATTATAAAGCTACAGCAATTAAGACAGTGTGACACTGGTGTCAAGATAGGTGAGTAGATCAATGGAACATAATAGAAAGCCCAGAAATAGACCCACACCTATACAGATAAATTTATTTATTTTACAAAGGCAATTCAGTGGAGAAAGGACAGCAATGGTACTGGAACAATGTGATATACATAGGCAAAAAAGGAACTTCACATCTCATACCACAGAAGAAAACTAACTCAGAATGGGCTATAATCAAATTTAAAAGCTGAAACTATAAAATTCCGAGGAGAAAAATCTTTGTAATCTTAGGTTAGGCAAAGATTTCTTAGATACAATGATTCATAAAAAAAAGAAATCAATAAACTGAACATCAAATTTAAAAACTTATGATTTTCTAAAAGATGCTGTTAAGAATGAAAAGAAAAACCACAGCCTGAGTTAAAATATTTGTATATCATATGTCTGATACAGACCTTGTATTATACATATATATATATATATATATAAAAAATATAAAGAACTCCCAAAACTCAATAACTCAATAATAGGAAAACAAGTAAATCAGTTTTTAAAGAATAAGCAAAATATTTGAATAGACACTTTACCAAAGAAAACATACAAATGGCAAACATAAAAAAATGTTCAACATCATTAGGTCAATAGGGAAATGCATGTTAAAACCATGATGCGATACCACTGAACACCTATTAGGATGGTTGAAATTTTTTAAAGACTGACCATACCACATGTTGAAAAGAATATGGAGGAACTGGAACTTTCATTGCTGATGGGAATGTAAAATCAGACAATGTCGTAATGAATTAAAAAAAAACAACCACCCAATGAAATAGATCATCTGAATAGTCCTATAACCATTAAAAATTTTTAATTCATAGTTTTAAAACTTCCAAAGAAGAAATCTCTAGACCCAGAGAGTTTAACTGGAGGATTCCACCAAACATTTACAGAATTATGAACATGAGTTTTACAGTCTCTTCCAGAAAGTACGATGATACAATTACTTAAGAAAGACATTTTACATTTTCTTTAACAATTAAATGTATAATTACTATGTGACTCAGTCATTTCTACTCCTTCATGTTTACTCAAGAAAAAAGAAAACATAAGTCATACAGACTGTACACAAATGTTTGCAGCAGATCCAAACTGGAAACAACCCAAATGTCTATTAACTAGTGAATAGACAACCAAATTTTGGTATATATGATGGAATACTACTCAGTAATAAAAAGGAATGAACTATTGACTCATTATAACAACTTAAATTAATCTCAGAATAATTATGCTGAATCAAAGAAGGCAGACCAAAAAAAAAGTATATACTGCATTATTCCATTTATACAAAACTTTAGAAAACACAAATTATACTGACAGAACTGATTAGTGGCTGCCTTAGGTGAAGAGTATAGTGTAGGAGTGGGTTGGAGAGGGGAGGATTTTGAAGCGACAAGCCATTGAAAAGGACATACGAAGGAAAAGAAAATGAAATAGCTTGTGAACATAAAAATCAACTTCACTAATAATTATAAAACTACAATTCAAACAAGATATCACATTTTGCCTATTAGACTGATAAATTAAGAAAAATCGACATTGTCCTAAACTAACAAAGAAGTGGGTAAAAACAGTCACCTTTATAAGCTGTTATTGAGAGGGTGATTTGGTTTAGCCATATTGGGGGTCAATCTGGTAGTAGCAATCATGATTTTAAATAGGTATGCACTCTGATCTCCCTACGTTTAGAACCCCTATTGAGCAGAAATCCTGACACATACACTCACTGATATCTATGCAAGTGCTATGTACCATAAAAAAAAAAAAACTACATAAATACCTATTAACATGGGAAAGTTACATAAATTGTGGTTCACTCACTGAGGAATATTACACAACTGTTAAAAGGCAGTGATGTAGATTGTAAGAACTGAGGTGGAAAGATTAAATATTTTAAAGTAGTTTATGAAATAGTATATATAGTATGGTGTCATTATTCAAAAATAGTTTTGTGTGTTTATGAATGTACTGTCCTTTGTCATTTATAATTGCAAAGAAAAGGGTCTAGAAGCACACACATTAAATTGTTAACAATCACAATCATAACCTCTAGGAAAGTGAATAGGATTACAGAGGAATGTCAAAAGATACATTCCTGTTTTTGTCTACACACTTCTATGTTATTTAAATTTTTGTGCTGAATTTTAAGTTTAGTTTGATTTTTAAAAACATAATAAAAATGAAAACAAGGACATCCCTCTAAAATATTTTTTATTGTTGTTTAAGAAAGAACCTAAATTGTAGGGATCTAACATACATGAGTTCAAACCTCAGCTCTATCACTTATGGCCTCTGTCATGTTAGGTAAGTCATTTAACCTCTCTGAGCCTCAGTTGTCTAATTTGCCAAAAGAAGATCATGTCTATGAGTATAGTTGTCATGACCAACTGATAAATGTACATGAATATTTGTCTAGCTGAAACCCGCCTTCTCTCTCTCTCTCACTCCAGTGCCCTTCCATTTGGTTTGGAACAGAACCTCTTAACTGGGGGCAATTCTATTTCCCAGGGGACATTTCATGACATCTGTGGAAATATTTATTGTCACAACTGTGGAAAGGGGGTTGGCATCTAGTGGGGAGAGGCAAGAAATCCTGCTAAACATCCAACAACACCCAGGGCAGTCCCCACAACAAGAATTATTGACCCAAAATGTCAAAATAATACCAAGGCTGAAAAAATGTTGGTCTAGAATAATGAAGAGGAGTAATAAATGATAATATACTTACTTAATGCAGATGGGATTCAAGAACATTTAAACCTGAACTGAATTTCTAAAACACATTTTGAAAACAGAAAACAGAATACATATTTATTATGTTTATAGGCATCCATCCATGCATCTGTCCATCCAACAATCTCTTCTGATTGAACCCAAGTGAGTGTTCTTAATGGAGATAAATGCATCATATATTATTTCCCCTTGCTCAGTTAGAAGACATCCTTGCTGAGGCATTCATAATCACCTCATACTTTAGAGAAAAGGGAGGTCATTAGAAGTAAATTTCGACTGGGCGCGGTGGCTCATGTCTGTAATCCCAGCACTTTGGGAGGCTGAGGCAGGCGGATCCCTTGAGGCCAGGAGTTCAAGACAAGCCTGGCCAACATGGTGAAACCCTAGCTCTACTAAAAGCACAAAAATTAGTCAGGTGTGGTGGAGCATGCCTGTAATCCCAGCTACTCAGGAGGCTGAGGCAGGAGAATTGCTTAAACTCGGAAGGTGGAGGTTGCAGTGAGCCAAGATTGCACCACTGCACTCCATCCTGGACAACACAGCAAGACTGTCTCTAAATAAATAAATAAATAAGTAAACAACTTCAACTTTCTGTCCCTATACTGACAAACTCATTGACATCCACACTTATAAACTTACTTTATCTCCTCCTCACTTTCTAAGGAGAATGCCTCTACCTATGCTCTGGATCCCATCTCATCTCTTCCTGTTTCTCAGGGACCTTCCTCCATCATTCATCTCCTTTCTTACAATAATGTTTCTCAAAAGCATTTAAACAAACTTAAGTCTCTCCTGTCTGAACCCAACTACTCCCCACTGCCATCACACTCATTTTCTTCTACACTTTCCAGACAGTTAAGTCTCCATTTCTTCATCCTCCAGTTGATCCTCAACCTTGTCTCTGCCCACATCACTCCTCTGTAACTGTTTTTACAATGATCACCACTGGCCTTCTAATTGTCAACTCCAACAGGTACTTTTCCATTTTTATTTTGACTGTGCTCCAACATTTAACACATTTAACCAATCCATTTCTTAAAATTCCTCTCTCTTTACCTTTCTGCTTCTCTGAACACTGTTGTCTCCTTCACTGGCTCTGAAATTTGATGTTCTCCAGGATTGTGTCCTCAGCCTTCTAATGATCTCACTTGTCTGCACTCATTCGCTTTCTCAGCCATGTCATCCACTCACATGGCTTGCACTACCAAGTTTCTCTACAGGTTTCTATACCAATATATCTAACTGACT
The DNA here is from genome assembly GCF_008728515.1 of Papio anubis. NCBI lineage: Eukaryota > Metazoa > Chordata > Mammalia > Primates > Cercopithecidae > Papio > Papio anubis. The sequence continues at coordinate 83,656,612 of NC_044996.1, read as the reverse complement.
GCACAATGTTGCTTTCTGGATATCCCAGAGGTATCTCAAATTCAACATTTCTAGAATTAAACACATTCGCCCCTTAAAATTTTGTATTACCTAAAACAATGCCAATGTCCAAGCCAGAAATCTGGACATTATTATCTTAAAACCCTCCCCCTCTCTCACATCCCACATCCATTTAGTCACCAAGTTCTATCAATTATACTTCCTTAATGTCTCTCTAATCTATCCCCTCTGCTCACTACCACTGACTCGGTTGAGTCTCATCATGTCTCTCTATGACTATAATAGTCTCCTAATCGTTCCTTCTGTCTGCAGTCACTCCTGCCTTTAATCTGTCTACCCGAGTGCAGATAGAGTGATCTTTCTCAACTCTAATCTAATTGTGTTACTCCACTGCTTAAAATATTTCAATGACTCTTCACTGTCTTCGGGACAAAGGCCAAATTCCTTAGTTAGCACACAAAGTACTCAATAATCTGGCCAGAGCCTGAAATCTCCAGCCCCATCTTCCACTATTCCCCTACATTCACCCTCCACTATAGCCATGCTGAATTATTAAAGTTCTTTAGACTCTTAGTTATTTAGTTCTCTGGTTTTTTTTTTAATAGAACTTAATTCCTCTGGTATCTCATTCCTGTATGTATCCAGAGCGATCTATACACAGAACACTTTCACTCTTACCCTTTATGGCAGAGACTGCTAATTGCTTACTGGTGTCCACCTTCCCCTTCTTACTTTTACTAATGGAAGTCACTGAATGGTAGCTGGGCACCCATGCCTACCTCTCTTAGTCTCCCTTGCAGCTAGGTAAGGACATGTGATTAAGTTTTAGATAACAGAATACAAGTAGAACTAATGCATGAAAGTCTCTGGGTCATGCTTTTATGAAGAAGCTGTCTGTATTACATTCTGTCTTTTTTCCCTTTCTCTCTGGCTAGTAATTGGGGGCAAATGGAATAGCTATCTAGGATCAAGAAACTGAAGCCAAGTGGTGAGGATGGCAAAAGTATGCCATTGATCTTGGACTATTCACTGCTAAACTTCTATGTGAGACAAAAATGTACTCCTCTCCATCATATTTCAGCCAAATAATTTGCAGTCCTCTGTTACAGGAGGACTTTTCTTACAGAAGGTTAGCCTATACCTTAATTAATCTACTCTTCTGACTTTCAGGACTCACATCATGCATTACCCACTGTATGAAGACTTCTTTGATTCCCAATAGAGAGGTAAGTTCCCTTTCCATGGGCTCCCACAGCATCCAATGCACATCTTCACCACAGTCTTTATTACACTGCATCCTGAGTGTTAGTTGGTTCCGGATACCCCCCAGTCCCATAACTTTTCTGACAGCAGAGATTTTTTTCCTGATTCATCTCTAGAGACTAGGGCTGAGTAGGGCATGAGGCAAGATAAAGCAGCTCAATGACAGTTTTTAAAATGAATGGATGAATTTTGGCTACCAGGCCCTTTAGAGCATATTAAATAATAGAACTTTTTTTTTCATTTATTCCTTCACCAACTATAATTGGGAAGACAGAGTACAAAATAGAGGTCAAAGAGTCAGGACAGAGTCAGAGTTAGTTGTGTTGGAGCTTTGCTATGTAACCAGGGGCAAGAAATTTAAACTATATGAATCTCAAACTTGAAGCTCAGTTTGCATTTTGCAAATGTCAGCTGCAAAATGAGAATAGTGATACCATCTACCTCATAGGGTTGTTGTGATGGTTGAATAAGGTAACATACAGGCATACCTAGGAGATAGTGTGGATTTGGTTCCAGACCACCAGAATAAAATATGTATCACAGTAAACTGAGCCACACAATTTTTCTGGTTTCACGGTGCTTATACTATACTGTAGTCTAGTAAGTGTGCAATAGCATGATTCCTAAAAATACATCCCTTCATTAAAATAATTTATTGCTAAAAAATGCTGACAATCATCTGAGCCTTCAGCAAATCATACCCTTTTTTGCTGGTGGAGGGTCTTGCCTCTATGTTGATGACTGCTGATTGATCAGGATGGTGCTTACTGAAGGCTAGAGTGGCTATGGCAATTTCTTAAAAGAAGACAACAATGAAGTTAGCTGTATCAATTGACTCTTCATTTCACAAAAAGTTTCTCTGTAGCATGCCATGCTGTTTGATAGCATTTTACTCTCAGAACTTCTTTCAAAATTGGAGTCGCTCCTCTCAAACTCTGCCACCGCTTTAGTAAACCAAGTTTATGCAATATTCTAAATCCTTGGTTATCATTTCCACAACGTTCACAGCATCTTCACCAGGAGTAGATTCCACCTCAAGAAAGCATTTTCTTTGCTCATCCATAAAAAGCAGCTTCTTATCCATTGAACTTTTATTCTGAGATGGCAGCAATTCAGTCACGTCTTCAGGCTCCGCTTCTAATTCTAGTTCTCTTGCTATTTCTACCACCTCTACAGTTACTTCCTCCATTGAAGGCTTAAGCCCCTCAAAGTCAGCCGTGAGGGTTGAAATTAACTTTTTCAAACCTCTGTTACTTTGTTGATATTCTGACCTCCTCTCATAAATTATTAATATTTTTAATGACATCTAGATTGGTGAATGCTTTCCAGAAAGTTTTAAATTTACTTTGCCCAGATTCATCAGAGGAATCACTATCTATGGGATCTAAAGCTTGATGAAATCTATTTCTTAAATAATAGGACTTGAAAGTTGAATTTATTCCTTGATTCATGGGCTGCAGAATGGATGTTGTATTAGTAGGCATGGAAACAACATTCATTAATCTCCTTGCACATCTCCATCAGAGCTGCTGGGTGATTAGTACATTGTTAGTGGGCAGTGATATTTTGAAGGAGAGTTTTTCTTTTGAGCAGTAGGTCTCAAGAGTGGGCTTAAAATATTCAGTAAAACATGCTGTAGACAGATGTATTGTCATTCAGGCTTTGTTGTTCCATACATGGAGCATGGGCAGAGTAGATTTTGCATAATCCTTAAGGGCCCTAGGATTTACAGAATGGTCAATTGGCCTTGGCTTCATCAGCTGCATTAGCCCTTAATGAAAAGAGTCCTGTGTAACTTTGAACCCAGGAATTGACTTCGTTGCAGCTATGAAAGTTCTACATGGCATCTTCTTCCAATAGAAGGCTATTTCATGTACATTGAAAATGTGTTTTTTAGTGTTGCCACCTTCATCAATGATCTTAGCTGCATTTTCTGGATAACTTGGTACAGCTTTTACATCAGCACTTGTCGCTTCACCTTGCACTTTTATGTCATGGAACTGCTTTATTTCCTTAAACGTCATGAACCAACCTCTGCTAGTCTCAAACTTTTCTTTTGCAGCTTCCTTACTTCCTCAGCCATCACAGAATTGAAGAGTTACAGCCTTCCTGTGGATTAGGCTTTGGCTTAAGGGAATGTTGTGGCTGGTTTGATTTTCTACCCAGACCACTAAAAGTGTCTCCCTATGAGCAATAAGGCTATTTTGGTTTCTTATCATTTGTGTGTTCACTGGAGTAGCACTTTTAATTTTCTTCAAGAATTTTTCCTTTGTATTTACAACTTAGCTAACTGTCTGGCACAAGAGGCCTAGCTTTCAGCCTATCTCAGCTTTCAACATGCCTTCCTCACTAAGCTTAATCATTTCTAGCTTTTGAGTTAACATGAGAGACATGCAACTCCTACTTTCACTTGCATACTTAGAGGCCTTTGTTGGGTTTTTAATTGGTCTAATTCCAATATTGTTGTGTCTCAGGAAATAGGGAAGCATGAGAGGGAGAGGGATGAGGAGCGGCTGGTCGGCAGAGCAGTCAGAACATACAACATTTATTCATTAAGTTTGCTATCTTGTCTGGGTGTAGTTCATGGAGCCACAAAACAATTACATATCACCACAACAGATGTAAGAAGGAAAAAAACGTTTGAAATACTGCAAGAATTATCCTAATGTGACACAGAGACAAGAAGTGAGCCCATGTTGTTGGACAAATGGCTCTGATAGACTTGCTCGAAACAGGACTGCCACCAACATTCAAATTGTTTTTAAAAATGCAGTATTTGCAAAGGGCAATAAAGTAAAGCACAATAAAGCAAGGTATACCTGATGTAAAGAACCTAGCCTGGAACATACTGAGCACTCAATAAGTGGTAGTTATTGCAATTATTATGAACCCTAAAAAGAACTTAAACCTATGTTTCCTTAAAGACAGAGAAAACGCAAGACACACAAAGAAGTGGGGAGAGGGGAGGGAGAGAGGGGAGTGGGAGGAAGGGAGGGAGAGAGAGAGAAAGAGGGGGACAGGGAGAGGGAAAGGAGATTGATAGAGAAAGGGAGAGAGGAACAGAAAAATTTTCAGACTGAAGCAATAGGGAGTGAAGCAGTTATATGCTATGCAAATCAGGTGATATGAACTTAATGGCTCTTCAAGCTCTCTGTCAGATTAAATGATCTTATTTCCCTGCTCCAGTTATAAAAATTATTCACTTCTCATTGAAAAAAAAAAAAACTCTTCCTCACAGGTTGCTCTTCTTCAAGAAGCTACCCAGGTCTCCAGATAGATACAGGGTCACTGACTTCTAGGATTTATAAGGAGAGCTGACAATTCCACTTGGATAGGGTGTTGTCCACATGGCCTGTCTCCTGAAAGTATACTGAAAGGCTCATTGGTAAGGAACTGTTTGAGAGCAGTTTTTCCAATGTGACAGTAGGCAGAACTCAGAGAAGGTGCTTGGTAGGCTTAAAACCACACTCTCTTTAAGTGAGAAAAGTCTAGAAAAGCAAAGGGGAAACTTCCTGTTGTGTGTCTTCTCTAAAATTAAAATGTGGCCTGAATAACCCCTACAGTCATCATGGATTGCAACATCCTTCCCAAAGCTGGCCTACAGATGCAAACATTCGAGCCAAGCTTTAATGTGGAAATATTGGCAATTGCTGTAGTAAGAAGAATCCACTTACCTCTTTTTCTGCTCTGTGGCCCTCCAAAGGCCTCACTTCAAAACTCTATTTTAACAATGAGCATTAACCTGTGTGTTACTGCTATTCCCTCTGGGAAGACAAAAGGAGCAGATTGTCATCCTTGCTCCCAGTCACTCTGGTTTCTTTGCTGTTCAACATGCCAAGCACATTGCTGCCTTGGGCCTTTGTACTAGGTTTTCCCTATTCATGGAATTGCTCTTCCCAGTGATATCTACCATACCTTGTACCCTTACTTTATTCAGTTCTCTGCCTAAATAACACATTAACAGAAGCCTTGTCTGACCATCTTCCATAAAGGAACAACCCACTATCTTGCTTTACTTTTTCTTCAGAGCACTTGCCACCACCTGATGTATTGTTTATAACCAGCAGAACATGAAGACCCACAAGAATTGGCCTTTGTTTTGTTTGTATCCCCAGAGCCTAGAACTTCACCTGTCCATAGTAAGCATTTAGTAAGTATTTATTGAATGAAGGGGTGACATTGGTACCTTAAAAACAGGATTGTAAACTACAGATATAACTAGTGGAATTGGGAAGGGCAACTTGGGGAAAACTCCACAGTTTCTATTAAGAAAGGAGGAAGGAAAGAAAATATGGGCCCAAGATCTCTTAACTCACTGTTGGTAGTCCAATATTAATGAGAAAACTTTCAGAGCTGACAAAGGAGTTAGAATAGGTCCAAGGAAAGAAACCCAGCAAGCTCTACCTAGTGCCCCAGTGGCTTCTTGTGTATCCATGAAAGGACTTATTCTAAGCAGGTTCTGAGAACGGAATAACAACCTACCCTTTTAAAATAGCAGAAATAAGAACAGGCGTGGTGGCTCACGCCTGTAACCCCAGCACTTTGGGAGGCTGAGGCAGGAGGATCACATGAGGTCAGGAGTTCAAGACAAGCCTGGCCAACACGGTGAAACCCCGTCTCTACCAAAAATACAAAAATTAGCTGGGAGTGGTGGTGCACACCCATAATTCTGGCTACTTGGGAGGCTGAGGCAGGAGAATCGCTTAAACCCCGGGAGGTGGAGACTACAGTGAGTTTAGATCACGCCACTGCACTCCAAACTGGGTGGCAGAAGCAGAGACTCTGTCTCAAAACAAACAAACAAACAAATGAACAAATCCTAAAGGAATAGGAAACTCATAGTATATGGGGATTTTCTAAAGGGTCAAATACCAGGTGACACAGGATGCAAAACCAGTTCCTATGCATCTCATGCAATCATTGTGAAAAGGTAGTGACAACAGTAATAGGAGAAGGTGGAAATGGTGGTACTAGCTGCTGACCCAGAAGACTGACTAAAATGGCTTTGATGGAACAAACTTTTTCCAAGTTCAAGCCATAGGTCAGAGTTAGTTTTAATGGTCAACTCTTCTACAATGTTTACTACATGTCAGGCACATGTCTAAGTGTTGTATGTATATTAACTCATTTATCGATTGTTTATAAATTCCTTTCTCTGAACACAAATTCCTTTCTCTGCAAAGACAACTTGGGCTTGAAGGACATGATTGATCAACCAATGCATTAGGGTAACCACAAAATAAATCCCTCTTCCTACCCCTTTCCACAGGATTAAGGGAGGAAAGAATAATTAAAAAGCTGAATGAATGGAAAGTTGAGAAAAATTATCACTAGAACTTGACAGGGTATAGGCCTTCATTTTTCCTCCTCTGGACACTGTAGTGGTTCTTCTGTAGCTGAATAATTAAGTAGGAATTCCTAACTCATAGACAGACTAGATCAAGTCACTGGGGAGAAGACTAGAAAGAGGATGTGAGGCCAAAGGCTTGGCTCGGAATAAAGAATGTGCATTGTCCAAGGCCACCTGATAGTAAGAAGCAGGGCTATGATAGGAACCCAGAAGTGTCTGACTTCAAGGCTAACACTCTTTCTACTATAAACCATAGAAGGAAACATTTTAAGTTTAAAAATAATTCCTTGGGTAGAAACAGTATCAGGCAGAACTTATTTTCCCACCCTCCAAAACTCCAGAAAAAGGACAGACTGATTTGGCTTTATGTGGACTGGTTAAGAACAATTAGGGTTTCATGGTCTTTGATAGTGACTTCAGAAAAATATCCCAGAAGGTGGCCAAAGTAGAGTCTGGGGGCAAACCAGTGCTTATTTGTTTTCTGGGCATATGGTTGGCACTAAGTGCCATTCTAAAGGCCTGGTCTAAGAGAACTCAATATCTGAGGAATATTATTTTGTTCTGATGGGCCTTGGCTGTTGCTTTGGGTTGTAGTCAGGAAGGAGCCCAACTCCTGGAATCCCTCTCCTGAAGACTTCTGGGAACTAAATCTGGATAATTTGCTGGGCTTTGAGACACTGCCAGGCAAGCAATCACCTCCATTGGGAAGAGGGTTAACAAACTGCTTGCCTGAGTTTGGTCACATATTAACCCCCTTACGGATTCTTCTCCGTCATGTCTTTAGGTGTGAAAGAGAAAAGAAATTTAATATAAGATGGTCATTTCCAATTGCCAAAGGCCAAGAGATCCAGACTCATTCTAACCCTTGGAAATCTTGGCAGAAATGAACAACTATCCAGATTCTTTCCAGATGTCGCTTCAGGGCTGCAAATATCAGATTGTACAAAAAAACATTTTGCCTTTCTATAAATCAAAGCTACAAGACTTGGCCCTGATGAATCCCAGCTTTCCAATTGAGTCTCCATTTACACTCTGACTAAGGCTATGTTGAGCTTTCTGGGTTCTGGCTATATTAGCAAAAACCATACTCTTCACTACACTAGAAACAAAGGTGGCAACAGGGTCAAAAATAATGAGCTCTTAGCATTTGGCACAGACCACATTAAACATCAAGTGTGTCACTGAGTTTGCTTAGAGTATGTAGAGAACTTTGAAAGTATCACGTCTGTTGTTACCAAGAGCCAGCTTTTTATAAAAGGGCTGTCACTAAGGCTGTCTTTGGTCTCAGAAACACATCGCCTTTAAGGCCTTTTTAGATGTAACATTCTAGAATCCTGTCTAGTCCTACTCATCCAATATACTTATGGGAAAATCGATGTCCAAAGAGGGGGACGTGACTTGCCCAAGGCCCCAAAGCTAGTAGATGGTAGAACTGAGACTAGAATCCAAGAGTTCTAATGCCCAATCAGGTGTCATTTCCCCTAAAAAACAGTACCTACTGCAGGAAATAGCTGTAGACTTCCACTGATTATATCTAACCAGTCTGTAATCCGTGTTCTAATTGTCTGTCCATTCCCCTTCCCAGTTGTCTCAGGAAAAAAAATACCAAGGGAGAGAGAGAAGATAAAATCAGATCCTATTAAGGATATCTCTGTCTACTCAGCATGGATTGTGAGTTTTCTACTAAGAATGACATGGCAGATTCCAAGTGCAGTTTCTTTTTAGATCAACTTAAGATGCTTTTAGGTTGGGAAATCAAAGAGTTTCTCTATCATTTAATAACCATAAAGAATGGTATAAGGGCTTCTAAGAAAAGCCCCTTTTGACTACAAAGACTTAGTAGATACCAAGGTATTAATAAAAGTATTAGGAGGGAATGCCACTATAAAGACAGAGCTCATCTCCTGTCAATACAGCAAAGGGTTAGTGGTATAGGGCATGGGCAAGTACTAAAATTTAGTGGCCAATGTACTATGTACAAAGTACTTGAAACATTTATCTCATTGACTCCTCCCAGCAACTCTATGAAGTAGGTCTAATTATTAGTATCATTTTTTTTAAATGAGGGAAACAAGGCTCAGGGGGGTAAACTGGCTTGTTTAGATGACCACCCAGCTAGTAAAGGATAAAGTTGAGATGTAGTCCCTGGGCTGTCTAGTTTAAAGCTATTTTTCCATTCTTTCCATTATTCTCACCTCTAAGAATATCTGAAGAGCTTACAGAGGTGGCCTGGACATTTTCAGAGTTCTTGAGAAGAAGTCTTAATCTAAGAAAGTAGCAATGACCCAGCTTCCAGTCTCTAAATCTCAGAGCAAAGAAAAAGTTCGCCCGATCTCTCATTGCTCCTCCATTGATTCCTGTTCTCTCAAATAGGAATTGGCCTATCACCAGACTGCTGAAGCTCAGTCTGCTTTAAGTCTAGCTGCCAAAGTACACCTATTTGGCCCTCTGGCACACTGGCCCCAGTCTTACTGTATTATCTAGACTCTGGTGTTCCAACCTGAGACCTCAGGCCACTCAAAGGAGAACAGCAAAGGAAAAAATATATGATACAAGAAAATCGCTAGCCATTGAGGGGAATGGACAATATGACCTTGGAGATATTTTCAAATTCTCAAAAATCTCTGATTCTATATTCTCCGCCACCCACACACACTAGAGGCCTCCAAAAAGAAAATAAAAACAGATATTTGATTTTGATAGTCCATACAAACCTAACCTCTGTAGACCTCAGTTTACCTGTAAGTAAATACTACATAAAGTTGTGAGAAATCGAGGAGATGCTTTGTGTCAAATGTATAGCACCATGTCTGACACATAGCAAGCTGCCAAAAAATGCTATCATTTTTACTGTGATAATTATTATTACAGCCCCAGCTAGAGACAGAAAAAGGGAAGGAGTGGTATTTTCACCTCATTCTGAATCACTGGCATAATGCTTAGGATGACCAGAATCAAAAGGGGAATCTTTTCTGCTCTCTGAACATGGGGGCAAACCTCAGCTCACAACTACATCCTACATTTATCATCCTATCTCATTGGGTTTGGACATGCTTATTCACCTCAAACAGGGCCTGACTTCACTTCAAAGCTATAAATAACTGGGCATTTGAAGAATGTGTGAAGATCTCCACTTAGCCAAGGTGGAAAATTTGAAGCTACGTTTTCAAAGATTCATTGCAACTAATAAATACATCTGAAATCTCCCAATCTTAGTAATTCTCTGCTCAAAGATATTTTTTCTCCAGGTTACATTTTGATCTTAATATTCATACTTAAAGATATTTTTTCTCCAGATTCAATTGAGAATGTTTGCCAAATTCCAAGCTAAATACATATTAGATTTACATGTACAGACTAATGAAAATATCCTTACATGTACAGATAATAAAAATGTTATTTTCAATAACTTTTAGCTTAACCTTATCATTTCAGAAATTAAATGTGAAGAAGTAGAGTCTTGGCTTAATTAGATTCTCTCTCTTTACACATACGAACACCCCCCACCACCACCAAAGTGTGTGTGTGTGTGTGTGTGTGTGTTTGTGTGTGTGTATAGGTAGGTAGATATAGAGATACATTCTAAAATACAAATGTATAAAATATAAATCTATACAGTAAAATCTATAAAGTATAACTATATATTTACATTTACTTATATTTTAAAATATCTATCTATCTATCTATCTATCTATCTATCTATCTATCTATCTATCTTATTCCAGAAATCAGTTGGAGGGACACATTCATCTGTTCTCTTGCTACCCTCTGGTGGCAGACTGAAATTCACAAGCACCACCTTTTTGAGAAAGGAGAGACAGACCAGGACTGGAAGGGTCTGTTTCCTCTAGGTTGCTAGATGGGTGCCTGAAAAGTATATAAATAAGACCCATTTCTTAACAGGGTCTCTTGTTTGCCTTCTCAAATCCGTTACATTGCTACAACATGGGCTTTTTTCCTGGATTAGGTCTCATTTGGCCATTTGGGAACATAGGCAACACTGGAGTTCCCACAAACTCCACACTGAGAATAACTCTGCTTTCTCCGGCTAGTTTACAGGAAGAACTGCTTTCAACCATCCATGTCTGCAGAAAAGACTATACCATTCAGTCTTCCATTTCCCTGAACCATATATCTTAAGCAGTAAGACTAAAATCCATTTTGACACACATTGATAATAGATTTTCTAATTATCTCAAAAAATAATCAACTATTCTCCCAGAAAACTATACTTAACACAGTGAGGCAAGATCCTTCCTGTATGATTAAAAAGCAGACGCCCACCCACTAAAAAGGAAAGACTGGAAATAAGGAGGGAACTCAAGAGTAGCTAGAACAGCTAAGTCAGCATCAATGATGCAAAGAAAAGCACAGCTCACATCTCAATAAAACAGGTCCCCCTTTCCCCGAGGGGCAGCCATAACCTGACAGACCTAAATTTAAGTCTCAGCTTTGCCACTTACTAGATTCAATGCCTCCATTTCCTAATTTCAGAAATGGAAATACAATCCATCATTCACAGAATTACAAAAAGGACTAAATGAGCTAGAAATACATTGTCCCACACTGATTCCATGTTCACTGAATACAAATCTAAGCCTACGGGGCAGAACCACTGCTTTCTAGCTCTTTGAGAGTGGTCTTGGGAGCAATAAAGGAGGAAAACGGCAGATGCCAGGTTGTGTAGGTGAGAAAATGAGTTTGCAAAACACAAGTTAGACAACTGGTAAAAGTTTGTGGCTGGTATCCGAGTTCTTTTATAAACTGGTTGGGAAGAACTGTGGGGGAGAGAGGATGTTCCAAAGAGTAGACAAGCAGGAATGGAGCTGCAGAAATGCAAACCTGTTACCACTACTGTGGCATGCGAAAAGAGGCTTCACATAAAATGAAAAGCTTGGACCTGAAGGTCTTTAGGGTCCCTTTCCAGTTCTAAAATTCAATGGATCTACCCTACATTTTGTCCCCTTAGGTGAAATAGCTCTGTCCTCAAAACTAAATTGCTAAGATCTGCCTTCAGAGATGACCTCTCTCTTCCCCACTAATTCCTGGCAGCTCCCCAAAACAAAATGTTCAGAAAACAGAAGTCAACCTTCCTCTGTCAGTCCAAATTACCTCTGTGCCTCAAGCCAACAACATCAGGTTCAGGCACCCTGATACATACTGCTAAGTGAGATGGGAAGAAAGAGAACTTCAGAATAATTGGCAATGTTGTTCTCGGGAATCAGTGTAGAGATAGATCTTCTATTATTTACCTATTTTCCAACTTAGAAAAGAAAAAATTTAGAAAAGATCATTCAAGTTGTTAAAAAAAAAATTTAAGAAAGACTTAGTAATAGATTCCTTTAAGCATCAATTCTTCTGATTCACTTACATTGTATTTACAGACCCTGGATGCTCTTAAAAGAGAGACTGAAAGAAAGGAATAACAAAGAAACTTAAAACCAATGTGTTTAAGCCCTTTTCTATTAAAGAGCAAGCGTAAATGGAAAAAAACACATTACTGAAATTATTATATATTTCAACTGAAAAATCATACCCCATTAACTGAACAACTTGGCAGGAACATATAATCCCTGATATGTGTGAAGCGGCATCAGCTCTCACACATATTATCTCTTTTAATCCCACAACCACCCTGTGAGGTTACACCTACATAAGGTCTAGAATTTCTGGAACATTTTCACCCACATATCATTCTGCTATTTTTCAAAAAAGATAACTTGATAAGTATTTAATAAACTGGGATTTCATTTCATATCTCCATGTAAGATGTTTCCTTTGAAATAAATTCATAAATCAGAAAAGATCCTTGGTTACCATGTCTTTGTTTGGAAAACATGGTCAGCGTACATCCCTGGAATCATATAAACGTCAGAACTTCAACTACTTAACACATATTAACAGGTTACAAGGATGTGAAAACCTCACTTAACAGCTGACCACTAGTTAATAGAAATGCCCTCCTAGTATATCCTGGGAATAAGAGATAACTAGCATTTAATTGCTCTTCAAATCATGCCACATAATATGCTTTGGACATAGCAAAATCACACTTTTATGAACTAGAATGGGATTGAGGTCATTTGCCAACCAACACATTTTCTAATAAAATTTAAGTTGGCATTTGCCCCTAAAAAATGCATAGAATAGAAACAAAAAATTATTTTGTTATACTAATGATGAGATGCTGTGTCACTCCTTTATCCACTTATAAATGAATTAGGACATTTAAAATGCAATGAATCATCATATAATGAATGTTCAGAATATGCTTCCAAGGCTCCCTACTGCCTTCAGGATAAAGACCAAACTCCTTAACCAAGCATACAAGACCCATGATCTGACCACCAAATGCTAGGATTAGAAAATTATTTTCTATCAAAAATCTTCGCTATGTGGATGACCCTTCAGCAACTCTTGCCTCAAAGTTCCTTAGCTCTCTCATCTATAATGACCTTCACCTTCACTTACTTCAAGTACCCATTTGCAAGACACATAACAAAGATCTAGAGGTGGTAAAGTATACATTTGAACTGCCTGATTTCAAATTTGAGCTTCAACATTTACTTACTCCATGACCCTGGACAAGTCACTTAACTTCTCTGTACCTTGGTTTCTTCTTATGTGAAATGAGGTGTAAATGTGCTAATATATGTAAAATGCTTTAAATAATTTTTTTCAAATATTAATTAACATCCCTATAAAGGTTTTGTGTGGACATGTTTTCATTTCTTTGGGATAAATGCCCAGCAGTGTAAATGATGGATCCTAAAGAAGTGCATGTTTAGTTTTTAAGAAACTCCTAAACTGTTTTCTAGAGCAGTTGCCAAATTTTATATTCCTACCAGAAGTGTATGAGAGATCCAGTTTTTGTGTACCCTTGTCAGCAGTTGGTATTGTCACTATATATATTTTTAACGTTACCTATTCTAATAGGTGTGTAGAGATCTCTCATCATGGTCTTAATTTATATTTCCCTAATGGCTAGTGATCTTGAACATCTTTTCATATACTTAATTGTCATGCATACTTCATGTTCATGTCTTTTGCCCACTTTCTAATTAGATTGAATTTTTGTGCTGTTGAGCTTTGAGAGTTCTCTGTATAGTCTAGATATTAATCCTTTGTCAGATATGTGGTTTGCAAATATTTTCTCCAAAACTGTAGAAGCTGTTTTCCCATTTTATTAATAGGGTCATTCACAGAGCAAAACTTTTTAATTTTGATGAAGTCAATTTATTGATTTTTTTTTCTTTAATGGATTGTGTTTTTGGTGTTATGTCTCCTCAATAAGTCCTAGGCTCTAACAGTTTTCTATATTATCTTCTAAAAGTTTTATAGTTTTATGATTTATATAAATGTATGATCCTTTTTGAGCTCATTTTTATATAAAATGAGAGGTTGAGGTTGAGGTTCACTTTCATTACCTGAAGAGCTGCAATTGCTCTAATACAATTCATTGAAATGACTACCCTCTCCCCCTTGAAATGTTTTTGTACCTTCATGAAAAATAATCAGGCCATACTCTGTATGGCTATTTGTGGATTCTCTATTCTGTTCTATTTGTTTATGTAAGAAGTAGACAAGAGGACTTATCAAATTACCTCTGCCAATTGTACACTGTCTTGATTATTGAAGCAATACAGTAAGCATTAATATTATTAATACCTACTTCCAGTTTATTCTTTTTCAAAATTGTATTAGCCCTTACAGTTCTTTTCCATTTCTACATACATGTTAGTATTATCTTGTCTTTATCTACAAAACATCTTGCTGGGGTTTTCATATTGATTACTTTAAACTTATAGATTAATTTTTAAAGAATTGACATCTTTACCATGTTGAGTCTTCCACTCCATGAACACAGTATGTATCTCAATTTATCTAGATTTGCTTTGACTTCCTTCATATTCTCCACATTGCAGCCAGAATAAGCCTGTTAAGCCTAAATCAAATCCTGTTATTCCCGTGATCAAAGCCGCCCTTCTATCTTACTCAGGCAGAGCAAATCCAAAATTCTTCCAGTGGATTATAAGGCTCCACTACAGGATCTAGTATGTCCCTCTCCATTATCTCTTCAGGCCCATCTTTTCCTATTTCATCTTTTGCTTAATCCACTCTAGCTAGTCTGGCCTCCTTGTTGTACTGTGAATATGACAGGCACACTTCTGCCTCTGGGATTCTGCACATACCATTTCCTCAGCCTAGAATCCTGTCTCTCTGGATAGGTGAATGAATCATTCCTCTACTCCCTATCAATGTCTGCTGAAAGGTCATCTTCTCTGTGAGGCCCTCCTCATTTCCTTATTTTCTCCTTTCCTATCTGTATTTAAAATTGCAAAACCACTTTCCAACCCCTCCTATTTCCCTTCTCTGCTTTTCTCCTTAATGTTCATTATAATCTAAAATATTACATACTTTACTTCCTTTGAATACTGTTTGTTTACTCTTTTTGAATATAAACTCTATGAAGATGATATCTAGAGTTCCTAAAACAGTACCTGGTATAAAGTGGGTACTCAACACACATTTTTTGGATGAATCAATCGATTTATCAATTTATCACATCTGGGCTCTAGAACAGGGGTCAGCAAATTAGAGCCCACACGCCTGTTTCCCATTTTGTAAACAGAATTTTACTAGAACACATCCACAACCATCTGTTTACATATTGTCTACGGCTGTCTTCTCACTACAACGGCAAAGTTAAGTAGTTGTGACAGAGATCCATGGCCTGCAAAGGCTTAAGTATTTATTATATGGTCCTTTAAGGAAAAGCTTTCTGATCCCTGCTTTAGATTCACATAGTCAACTGCTCGCGAGGCATTGTTCTCTGGATGTCTTTCAGAAATCTCAAATGTGACCTGTCCCAAACTGAACTTTTCTCTATCTCCCTCAAACTTTCCCATTGTGAAATTCTTATATGTATGAAGTAGAGCCCCATTCACCAAGTCAGCCAAGTCAGAAAATCAGGATTCAGAAATCTCCCTCTCCCACATCCTTGGTGACTTCCAGTCACCAAGTCCTGCTGCTTTTGCCTCCCTGTCCTTCTTTACTGAATTATGCTTTTCCCTAGGATGGCACTAGCTGCTATGAAGCTTATACCCCAGTGTACGGCCATCTGTTGCAAGTCTACAAGAATTTGTCAATAAATATTTGTCTTAACCTCATTCTGTGCATCATTTTCTGACTCTACCTTTGTTTTACCTTTTGTACTTCACCTGATTATAATGTATGATGCCTTATATTTTATGTGCAATATAAAATATGCTGCCATATATACTTTTGGAATGAGATGGGTTTCAAATAAGTATAAGTATTGATTTATTTTTAGTTTTGATGGAGTTCAGGACCTGCTATCCCAAAATATGGCACCTTGGCATTTGTGGAAACAGCAGAAGCAAGAAGGTTTCTCTGCCTTCTCCTCTTCTCCCCTGGAGCAGGCCATAAAAGAATTCTCTGACCTTCCTCTAAAGTAGGTCGTTCCAGAGGTACCCTCCCTATAACTGGAGGAAAAGAACATCCCTATCCTCGAAGACACAGAAACACCAAGAAGAATCTGAACAAACAAGCCTTGCTAAGATCCCCCTAAGTTTATTACCATTAGATCATATCCTTCTGTCTTCTAATTACTAATCTTCACAATGATCCATTTCATCAAACTTAGTATAAAAAATGCAAGAGTTTACCCGCTTCTTTGGGTCTTCATTTCTAAAGGCTCTTGTGTCATGTAAAACTTACTAAATAAATTTGTATACTTTTCTCTTGTTAATCAGTCTTTTGTTATAGGGGTCTCAGCCATGAAACTAGCAATGAGTGAGAACATAAATATCTTCTCCCCTACAGTTTCACTGTATATCGACTATTTTTATACTATCATTTTCCTATTTACCCATCTGTCTCCATACTATACATTGTTAACACCTTAAAGGCACAGACAGTGACTTTTTCTTCTTCATTACCCCCAGTATTTAGCATGGTGTCTGAAAGTAATATAGTTATAAGCTTGAGCAATGTTTGCTGAATGAATGAATTTCCCAGGGTAAGAGTTACCATTAAATGTCATTGTGTCATAATGGGATTTCCTTTCATTGTCAATGTGAGCCAAGGAGGAAGACACAGCACTAAAAGGCAGTTGGGGGAAAGTGTCACATGTTTGGAAAAGAGGTAGTGAGAATAGAAAATGCATACCTTGCCAAAGTGCTCGATTAGTATTTCCACCACTATGTTCTGGAATTTGATGTTCATCATGGCGGCCACAGTGTCCTCCTGAGCTCTCATCAGGGTGGGCCCAAAGATCACTCCCATGTTGGAGGGGGTCATAAGATTCTCTTTGCTGTGCTCACACACACTGCCAGAAGAAAAGGGGCAAGATTAACAAAATTTGTTCCAGTATCCCCTTACAAACAAGACTGTGTTAGGTGCTATAGAGGGTAAGAGAAACTAAAAATTAGAAGGAAAGGAGCAGCCTAAAGTATGTATTAGAAGAAAAGATTACAAAGGAAACAATCAGCAAAGAATACAAGATAGTATAAAACTAGGAGTCAAAGTGGTTAGACATAGCTAACCTAGCTAACAGCACTGAAGGAATTAAGAGACAGGCGGGGATATGGAGAGGGACTACAGCTAGCGGGATACTATTTGGAGAGGCAGGAAGGAAGCAAGAGGACATTCCAAGCAAGAGGAACAGCCCACATAAGTATAAAGCATGTACAAAGAACCACAAAGCACATTGAGAGAATGCCTACCAGTCTCTTAAATCAGCCCCTTCCCAACCCCCGTTAGAGAAGCAAAAATCTGAAGGAGCTGAAAGGGATCATTAAGATTTGCACTTGATCATCTTCCTTATTTTACAGATGAAAAAACATAGGCCCAAAGAAGGAAAGGAATTTGCTCGAAGTCACAGTCAATTAGCTGTAGAGTAGAACCTGCAACCCCAGATTTTCTGATCCCTAGTCACTTTCATTGCTTAAATTCCCTTTAGTGGCTTCCTACTTTGGGATCCTTCCATAACTTGAGTAACTTGACCCCTATTTCCAATCCCTACTTACAGCTTAGGCTCTGAAGCTGGGTTTGAATCCCAACACGGCCACTCACCAGCTGCGCAACAGTGAGTTCACTCACTCTAACCTCTCTGAACTTCAGCTTTCCCACCTGGGAAAATAGCACCCACTTCAGAGAGTTGTTGAATAAATAAAGATAAATTGCTTTAGCATGGTACCTGGCACCCTGGGAAGTATCTGTTGTTATTATTACCTCTCCAGGAGCCTTCAGGCACTGCTGACCTCTGACACTCTTGTTATACTAAACTGCTAGGATTAGGGCTGTCTGGTTATACCACATTGTTTCAGACCCCCATACCTCTCTGCTCATGTCATTCTCTCTACCTAGAATATCCCCCTCTCCATACATTCACAAAATGTCTATCTATCCTTGGAGATACACATAACGTTATATCTTCAGGGAGACCAGAGCCCACTGTGCTCATCCTAACTAAAACCACTGGCAAGCAGAGTAAGTTGCAATTTTCTGTTTACTTATCTGCCTCTCCTACTAGGTGATAAACAACTTCCAAGTGTGTGTGCCTGCCACGCAGCAGGTAGTAATGAATTATTTGTAAAGGAATTGAGCTCCCCTAGTGCTCTTCCAAACAGTCCTGGAGGCAGCCAAGTAAAAGGCAAGAATCTCTTTTGGTCAGTTTGGCTGTAGGAACAGCCCAACCACCTACCCGAAACACTCACCCTCCATACCTACCAAGGCTAAGGCCCAGAAGAGAATGGTAGATTCTTAACACTGAGTGGATAATTGAGGTGTACAGAATCCTTAGACAAATCTTAATGTGAAGTCTGTTAAGCCCTAGACAAAGGCTGAGCATCATTCAAATGGAAATGAACAGCGACCATTCATAGCTTTTGATATTGCTGGGCTGGTGATGTGTTCCTTTTAATAGTTTCAGTACCCCTGCAATTAATCTTTATTCTTTAGTGACAGAAGTTTTTTCAGATATTAAAATGGAAAAGTATCTCCATGCTAACATCAAGTGACCCAAAAAGGCTAAACCACAAGGACACTTGTGTATCTCCTATTGTGAGCTTTGAAAGGAACTGATCTGTGTTCAGTGTCCCCGCAGCTCACAGAATCATCACAACTCCAAAAAGCAGAGTATTTTAGTTTTGAAGCCTTGGTTTACCAAGAGGAAAGCACTTGGCAAGGTCATATGGCAAGGCAGAGATTCAAGCCCATATTTGTTGCTCCCCAAGTCTTATAGCCATCCCATTGCATCCTACTGCCTGCCTGTCTAACTTTTCTGGATAAATCAAAACTCTTATGTGGGCGCTTCTAAGCTAAATCCACCTTCTGATTCTCTGTTATGGGAGTTACTTGTCATCCCATTTAGGATACTCTTCCTTCTTGGCCTTCCTACGAGATTTGGAAGTTCACCTATTCTTTGGGGAGATTGCTTTGCATTTAGCATCTCTTTTTATTATATATTTTGAAAACCAGTATGGGGGATAAGTAACATCCCAAATTGTGGGTTAACAAGATGAATGAAATCAAAAACAAGAGTATGTAATGTTATTTGACAGCAAAGGAATCTTGAACTCTCTAGTCTACTGAGGTTGGTTGTAAGAAGTCTCCAGTACAGAATAAAATGATTCTGATTGCATGGTTTAGATTAGAGGTCATAAATTTAAATGTCTAGAGGGGCAAGGCAGGTAACTTACATGAGAGAAATGGGCCTGGTGAGAAGGGGCTGCCACATTTAAACAAGCAGACATTCTCTAGACCACCATTTTCCCACCACTCACTTAGAGACACACCATCAACAGAATTACTTCTAGTTTTAAGAAAGGGAAATTCCCAGGTCACATCTAATGTAACTCTAATATAATATTTGTTAAAACACTTGGGAGTGGTGGGGCCTATGGTAAATTAGAAGCTTGTGCCCATTCCAAAGCAAGAAACCATTACTCAACCCCAACTGATTGCTGCCACATGGGCATGCAGATCCAGTGTGCTAACATCCTCTTTTTTCCTGAAATGTATACTTTGATGTGAACTACCTGGATTTTTTAAATGTTGAAGCCAAATCACTTTTCCCCCAAAACACTGCGGAACAAATAAAATATATTTGTGGTCTGGACCTTGTCAACAGACTGCCAGACTGAGACCTCTGGCAGAATGAGAGGCTATCTATATGAACTTTTAGGTCTGGCTTTAGCATCCAATGAGTCTAAGAACTGTATGCCCTCTGACTCCTAAACAAGGAAGCTACCTTCAATATTTTTAGTTCTTTTACTAAAGTACTGTGTCTCTGGGCCTATCGTTTTCCCTCCTTAGGTATCTGTTCCCTCATCTATAAAATGAAGTTATTAGGTGATCTAAGGGGACTTCCAGCTCTGACAATTAAGTGAATCTCAGAAAGCTGCGCTCTTGAAAATAATTGGGGGCAAAGACAACCACACACTGTATGTCCCCGTTAGAAGAACACAGAACCATCTATTAAGTATGCTTGCCTTTCCCACCCTGTACATACATACATACATGCGCGCGCGCGCGCACACACACACACACACACACACACACACACACACACCCTGGAAACACAAAACTAAAAAGGAAGCAGAAATTTGAACACAGAATAATTGATAATATTATTACATTATTACTCATTTCTTTTTAGATGTGATAATGTTATGTTTATAAAGAGTTCTCATCTTTTCTTTTTCTTTCTTTTTTTTTTTTTCTTTTGAGATGGAGTCTCGCTCTGTTGCCCAGGCTGGAGTGCAGTGGCGTGATCTCGGCTCATTGCAAGCTCCGCCTCCCAAGTTCAAGTAATTCTCCTGCCTCAGCCTCCCAAGTAGTTGGGATTATAGGTGTGCACCGCCACACCTGGCTCATTTTGTATTTTTAGTAGAGATGGGCTTTCACCATGTTGGCCAGGGCTAGTCTAGAACTCCGGACCTCAGGTGATCCACCCACCTCAGCCTCCCAAAGTGCTGGGATTACAGGCATGAGCCACTGCGCCTGGCCTGAGTTCTCATCTTTTCAAGACACAAACTGAAATATTTATGGATGAAATAATATGATGTCTTAGATTTGATTTAAAATAACATGGGAGGAGGGGAAATGGGTGGGGAAATAGATGAAACAAGATTGGCCATGTGTTCATTATAGTTGAAGGAGGGGTGATGGACACATAATGCTTTCCTATACTGTCTCCTCTATTTTCATATGTACTTGAAATCTTGCACAATAAAAAGCTCTTCAAAAGAAAAGGCAATAGTGCAGGGGAGAGTGAATCAGTGTCACAAGCAAACAAGTCCCTCTCCCCAAGGATGGTGCCTTTTTTTAAGGGCTGACAGCTTTGGCTTCCTCCACTGGTATTATATTATCTGTCATTTACTTTAAATACTTGAACAAAGTCCATACGATGTCATGAATTTCATCAGTCATGAGTTACAAGCACAACA
This sequence comes from Papio anubis, assembly GCF_008728515.1. Taxonomy (NCBI): domain Eukaryota; kingdom Metazoa; phylum Chordata; class Mammalia; order Primates; family Cercopithecidae; genus Papio; species Papio anubis. Next base: position 83,635,525 of record NC_044996.1, on the reverse strand, counting down.
TTATTTATGTACCACTAAGAAAGAAAAGTAATTTCACTGTCATATCATCATGTAATATTTTTGAAGACATTTTAAATAGAAAATAAACTCAACAATGAACATAATTTAACTTAAGTGACTACAATATGAGCAGCTATTACAAGTTCATGCATGTGGAGGCCATGATAATTACATCAGAACTGCTGCCTGACAAGTGTAATTTTAAGAAACCATTGATTTTCAGATGTGTATAGAATTCAGATTACAATTTGAGAAAAAGTATTATTAGAACTGATGAAATTTGGTTTATGTGCTTATTAGTTTTCATGCACAATCTAAAACATATTAATTATGATGGTAGTATTCTAATTGTGAATACATGCATGCTCTAGGGGTGATTAATGAGTATTTAAAAGACTCAGGTAAAAGCCAGAGGAGCTCCTGTAAGTTTCAGCTAACCTTATCTCCAACCAACACCAAAGGCTTTGTTAATGAGCATAACATAAGGTAAAAACGAATTACCATTGCCTAGATGTATTAAAGACATATGGACTGGCTGAAAATATTGCACAGACACTGCCAGCCTTGCATTGACAGGGTAGAAAAATATAGCAATGCTTAATATTAACATCAGTAAGGTGAATCAGCCAATCTTATGCATCTTCAGATATGATGCAGCATATGGTATACAACATCACCTATGATCTGTTCCAACCAACAAATAGTTAACTTGAATCCATCTAGCCTTTAGATAGAACCTATACTTTACAAAAAATACAAGAAGTAGAGGAATTCGCTGAAATATATGACAAAGAAGAAAGCAGACAAAACTAGGAAGTAACATTCTACAGGACAATTGGTCTTCTCTTGTTGGTAAAACAGTATCATAAAAAAAGGCACTGTGCAGGGGCCATGCTAGTCTTCTCTGTATTGTTCCAATTTTAGTATATGCACTGCTGAAACACTCTTCAGCAAATGCAAAAGAATGGAAATCATAATAGTCTCCCAGACCACAGTGCAATCAAATTAGAACTCAGGATTAACAAACTCACTCAAAACCACACAACTACATGGAAACTGAACAGCCTGTTCCTGAATGACTACTGGGTAAATAACAAAATTAAGGCAGAAATAATTAAGTTCTTTGAAATCAATGAGAACAAAGACACAACATTCCAGAATATCTGGGACACAGCTAAAGCAGTATTTATGGGGAAATTTATAGCATCAAATGTCCACAGGAGAAAGCGGGAAAGATGTAAAATGGACACACTAACATCACAATTAAAAGAACTAGAGAAGCAAGAGCAAACACATTGAAAAGCTAGCAGAACACAAGAAATAACTAAGAGCAGAGCAGAACTGAAAAAGATAGAGACACGAAAAACACATTTAAAAAAAAATCAATGAATCCAGGAGCTGGTTTTTGAAAAGATTAAACAGATAGACCACTAGCCAGACTAATAAAGAAGAAAAGAGAGAAAAATCAAATAGACACAATAAAAAATGATAAAGGGGATATCACCACTGATACCACAGAAATACAAACTACCATCAGAATACTATAAACACCTCTACGCAAATAAACTAGAAAATCTAGAAGACATGGATAAATTCCTAGACATCTATACCCTCCCAAGACTAAACCAGGAAGAAGTTGAATCCCTGAATAGACCAATAACAAGTTCTGAAATTGAGGCAGAAATTGATAGCCTATCAACCAAAAAAAGCCCAGGACCAGATGGATTCACAGTCAAATTGTACCAGAGGTACAAAGAGGAGCTGGTACCATTCCTTCCAAAACTATTCCGAACAACAGAAAAAGAGGGAATCCTCCCTAACTCATTTTATGAGGCCAGAATCATCCTGATAACCAAAACCTGGCAGAAGACACAACAACAACAAAAAATTTCCAGCCGATATCTCTGATGAACATCGATGTGAAAATCCTCAATAAAATACTGTCAAATCAAATCCTGCAGCACATCAAAAAGCTTATCCACCACGATCAAGTTGGCTTCATCCCTGGGATGCAAGGGTGGTTCAACATATGCAAATCAATAAATGTAATCCATCACATAAACAGAACCAATGACAAAAACCACATAATTATCTCAATAGATGCAGAAAAGGCCTTCGATAAAATTGAACACCCCTTCATGCTAAAAACTCTCAATAAAGTAAGTGTCGATAGAACATATCTCAAAATAATAAGAGCTATTTATGACAATAAATCCACAGGCAATATCATAGTGAATGGGCAAAAGCTGGAAGCATTCTTTTTGAAAACAGGCACAAGACAAGCACGCCTTCTCTCACCACTCCTATTCAACACAGTATTGGAAGTTCTGTCCAGGGAAATCGGGAAAGAGAAACATAAACAGAACGAATGACAAAAACCACATGATTATCTCAATAGATGTAGAAAAAGTTTTTGATAAAATTCAACACCCTTTCATGCTAAAAACTCTCAATAAACTAGGTATCAATGGAACGTATCTCAAAATAATAAGAGCTATTAATTATTAACCCACAGGCAATATCATACTGAATGGGCAAAAGCTGGAAGCATTCCCTTTGAAAATCAGCACAAGACAAGGATGCCCTCTCTCACCACTCTTATTCAACATGGTATTGGAAGTTCTGGCCAGGGCAATCAGGCAAGAGAAAGAAATAAAGGGTATTCAAATAGGAAGAGAGGAAGTCAAATTGTCTCTGTTTGAATATGACATGATTGTATATTTAGAAAACCCCATCATCTCAGCCAAAAATCTCCATAAGCTGATAAGCAAATTCAGCAAAGTCTCAGAATACAAAATCAATGTGCAAAATTCACAAGCATTCCTATACACCAATAATAGACAGAAAGTCAAATCATGAGTGAACTCCCATTCACAACTGCTACAAAGAGAATAAAATACCTAGGAATACAACATGCAAGGGACATGAAGGGCCTCTTCAAGGAGAACTACAAACTACCACTCAAGGAAATAAGAGGGGACACAAACAAATGGAAAAACATTCCATCCTCATGGATAGGAAGAATCAATGTCGTGAAAATGGCCTTACTGCCCAAAGTAATTCATAGATTCAATGCTATGCCCATCAAGCTACTATTGACTTTATTCACATAATTAGAAAAAACTACTTTAAATTTCATGTGGAACCAAAAAAGAGCCCATATAGCAAAGATAATCCTAAGCAAAAGAACAAAGCTGGAGGCGTCATGCTACCTGACATCAAACTATACTACAAGGCTACAGTAAGCAAAATAGCATGGTCCTGGTACCAACACAGATATATAGACCAATGGAACAGAACAGAGGCCTCAGAAATAACACCACACATCAACAACCATCTAATCTTTGACAAACCTGCCAAAAACAAGCAATGGGGAAAGGATTCCCTATGTAATAAATAGTGTTGGGAAAACTGGTTTGCCATATGCAGAAAACTGAAACTGGACCCCTTCCTTAGACCTTATAGTTAACACAAGGTGGATTAAAGACTTAAATATAAGACCTAAAACCATAAAAACCCCAGGTAAAAACATAAGCAACATCATTCAGGGCATAGGCATGGTCAAAGATTTCATGACTAAAACACCAAAAGCAATGGCAACAAAAGCCAAAATTGACAAATGGGATCTAATTAAACTAAAGAGATTCTGCAAGCAAAAGAAACTATCATCAGAGTGAACAGGCAACCTACAGAATAGGAGAGAATTTTTGCAATCTATCCATATGATAAAGGGCTAATATCCAGAATCTACAAGGAACTTAAACAAATTTACAAGAAAAAAAAACCCCATCAAAAAGTGGGCAAGGGATATGAACAGACACTTTTTAAAGAAGACATTTATGCAGCCAACCAATATATGAAAGAAAGCTCATCACCACTGGTCAATAGAGAAATGCAAATCAAAACTGCAATGAGATACTATCTCATGCCAGTTAGAATGGCAATCATTAAAAAGTCAGAAAACAACAGATGCTGGAGAGGATGTGGAGAAATACGAATGCTTTTACTCTGTTGGTGGGAGTGTAAATTAGTTCAACCATCGTTGAAGACAGTGTGGCAATTCCTCAAGGATCTAGTACCTGAAATACCATTTGACCTAGTAATCCCATTACTGGGTACATACCCAAAAGATTATACATCATTCTACTATAAAGGCACATGCACACGTATGTTTATTGTGGCACTATTCACAATAGTAAAGATTTGGAACCAACACAAATACCCATCAATGACAGACTGGATAAAGAAAATGTGGCACATATACACCATGGAATACTATGCAGCCATAAAAAAGGATGAGATCATGTCCTTTGCAGGGATGTGGATGAAGCTGGAAGCCGTCATTCTCAGCAAACTAACAAAGGAACAGAAAACCAAACATCACATGTTCTCACTCATAAGTGGGAGTTGAACAATGAGAACACATGGACACAGGGAGGGGAACATCACACACTGGCGCCTGTTGGGGGTGGGGGGCTAGGGGAGGGACACCATTAGGGGAAATACCTAATGTAGATGATGGGTTGATGGGTGCAGCAAACCACCATGGCACGGGTATACCTATGTAACAAACCTGCACGCTCTGCACATGTATCCCAGAACTTAAAGTATAATAATAATAACAATAAATAAAAAGAAACAAGCTCTGTGCTAGATTAAAAATACAAAAAAGACATAAATAAAATGTGTTCCTATATTGAATATCAGATTGGACAAAAATCTATAAAAGGCCTCTTTTGGGTCAAGTGGGAAAATGTTAATATGGTCTGGAAAAGTCAAAATTTTTAAAATGGAAAAAGCAGACTAAAGAACAACATAATCTCATTTTGGTAAAAAAAAATGCAAACATGTATATGTATACAAAAATGCATACACACATACACATACACACACAAAGAGAGGGAGAAAAAGAGGGAGAGAGAGAAGAAAGAAAGAGACAGAGAAAGAGAGAGAGATTCTAAAGAACCTGAACTATATTAATAGTAACGATTATTGAATGTTGGGAATAGAAAGCTTTTCCTTTGTTTTTTTTTTTGTTTGTTTGTTTGGTTTTTTTTTGCTTTTTAAATATTTTGTAATTTATACAGTGTACAGTATTGCATCAAGAGAAGTATTATTACAAAAGTAAATAGAATCTAGTAAGCCTAATAACCCATACCCTTCAGAATGGTAGCCCAGGCCTAAGGTTACAAAGGGGTACTAGATGGTAGGATTTTATTGCCTGACTCCAATCTTATCTGCCTCCAGTGAACCTTTCATCCAAGATGTTGTCAGGGCATCTGAAAGGACAGAGAGCTGGGACTTCATTTGAGTTTGCAGAACAGGTTGTTCAAGTCTTTTTTCGTCTGCCTGCTGATAAATAGCTATAAGAATGGCAGAATTAAGCCTGGAGCTTGCTTCCATTGTAATATTCCACTGGCAGTAAGATTGCCAGGGAAGTGACCTTAGAGTTCTCTTATTTCTGACTAATAGAAGCTCCAGATACTAACCAAAAAGAACTGGATAATTGAGAACCTCAAATTGGCTGAGGTCAGTTTGGGTCTGCCTGTTATTAGCCTGGAAAACAGGCTGGCAGTGGAAACACAGTAAAAAGGCATAGATGTACTCATCATATAGATGATGAAAGCAGCAGTCGGCAGGCAGGATAATTATGTGCATTTTAAAAACACATGAATTTTCTTCTTCTGTGCAAATTTCTCTATTGAAACTAAGCGTATTTTTTATTTACATTTCCCTACAATTTTCATTATAAACATTTTCAAACATACAAAAAAGGTGAAAGAGTGGTACCAGGAGGACACATACTGTCTATACCTAGACTCAAAAATTAACATATTTCCACATTTGCTTTTACTCTGTCTATATTTTTTCTTAATCCTCTGAAAGTAAATTGCTTCAACCCTAAATACTTCAGCATTCATCATCAAAGAATAAGCACATTTTTCTACAAAACCACAATAACATGTTAGCATCTAGAAAATGTACAATAATTCTATATCATCTAATATCTAGTCCATATTCAAATTTTCTCAAATGTTATGGGGGAAAAAAGTCTTTTATAGCTGCCCTTTTCAAATCTGGATCCAATCAAAGCTCTTACACTGCATTTGTTTGTTTATTTAGTCTCTTAATGTACAACAGTACCTCTACCACTTTTTTCCACAACATTGACTTTTTGAAAAGTCCAAGCCTTTTCAAAAGCTTTATAGACTGTCAAATACTCTGTGTTTTTCTATACTTTTTATTTCCTGCAAACTGGAAAGAATTAATATGATTCAAGCTACATATTTTTGGCAAAAATATTTCACAGTTTATGTATTATAATTTTTATTATATCTACTTAGGAGGTACATAAGTGGTTTGTTCCATTATTTACCATGGCACAACCTCAGCTCACTGCAACCTCTGCCTCTCAGGTTCAAGTGATTCTTCCACCTCAGCCTCCAGAGTAGCTGGGATTACAGGCACCCACCATCATGTTCGGCTAATTTTTGTAATTTTGTAGAGACGGAGTTTCACCATGTTGGTCAGGCTGGTCTCGAACTTGTCACCTCAGGTGATCCACCCGCCTCAGCCTCCCAAAGAACTAGGATTACAGGCCTGAGCCACCGCGCTTGGCCTGTTCCATTATTACTGATGCTAACTTTGATCGATTACTTAAGGTGGTGTCTGCCAGACAGGTTCATTGTAAAGATACATTGTTTTTTATTTGTGATTAGTAAGTAACTTGTCAGTAATACATAGGAATAATGTGAACATCCTATTCCTCAATACTCTTTTACCCAACAGTTTTGATTCATGTCTAAAACAGACCACTTAGATAGCAAACTAATGATTTTTCTAATTCTGTCATTCGTCCTATGTTTATTAGCTGGTATTCTTTCTGCAATAAAGAGCTTTCCTTCCTCTACCTACCTACAAGAATTTTGTTTTTCAACATGTAATAATCAAATACATTATTTATTGTTATTGATGTTCAGGTTGACTCAAACATCATCGGTGTCAGCCCTTTCAAGGTTTCTACATCCTCTGGACATGACACTATTATGACACTATTAGTGTGACTCCGTTCTTTCTTGCTTGGTGGTACTGTTTATCCAAAACTAACCTTGTATTTTCCTTGCTCCAGACATGGAATCAGCCATTTCTCTAAGCACCCCTGATTCCTTTGAAAAGGAAATGCTATTTAAAAACAAAAAACTGGGTACTAAGTGTATTCACTTCTTTTTGGGTAGAATTCCTTCAAGACTGATTCAGTGAATAAAGTCTTTTCTTCTTGTTGCTTTCTCTTTAAATCATGAATTCATATTAACATTCTTAATTTAATTTTAATGTTAAAAAATTTTTCCTCATGTCTTTAATTTTATATCTGTATCTCTTTTGTACACTATAAGGCTTAGCTTGTGATAACATTAACATATTTACTTTTTTGCTTTATCTTTATAAGATGTATGTGTGTGTTTCAAGTTAAATTATATTACTACTATTAATAAACCTACTGAGTGATGCTTAAAATTTTGCTTTTCTTGTTTCTAGAGTACATCTCATTAAGGATGAGTCAGAGGACTGTGTTGACACGTTAGTTGAAATAATTGCTTTCTCTCTGTAATTATGCTATCAAGTTGATAAACACTTAGGTTCATTAAATTCATTTGCTTTTATTGGTGTTCAGTTTTATGGTTCATAATTTTTGATTTAATTTTATTTTTTGGATATGTAAAACATTAATATGGCTTAATAGTCATAAGTATATAAGGAGGTATACCCAGAGGAATCTAGCTCTTATCCCTATCCCCTCCTCCCTACTTACCACACCTATCCACTATAATAACAACTTTCATTAGTTTATTTTTATAACACATTTATTGAAATATATTTTACATATCATAAAATTCACCTTTTTAAAGGTTAAAATTAAATGGTTTTTAGTATATTCACGGAACCTTGCAACTGTCACCCTTTATATAATTTCAGACATTTTCATCATTCCAAAAAGAAACCTCATACTCATTATCAATTACTCCCCATTACTTCTCACACCCCCACTTCCCAGACCTTGCCAACAACTCATCTACTTTCTTTCTCTATAGCTTTGTCTATTCTGAACACTTCATATAAATGGAATCATATATGTACTTTTGTGTCTTGTTTTTTTCACTTAGCATAATGCTTTTGGTGTTTATCCATGTTGTGGCATGTATCAGTACTTCATCCTTTTTATGGCTGAATAATATTCCATTGCCTGTATACCACATTTTGTTTACCTATTCGTTAGTTAACAGACATTTGGGTTGTTTCCACGTTTCAACAACTATGAAATAATGCTGCTATGGACATTTGTGTACAAGATTTTGTGTGGAACATGTTTTCATTTATCTTAGGTATATACCTGGGAGTGGAATTGCTGGATGTATGACAACTCTACATTTAACTTTTGGAGTCATTAGTTTTTTAACATTTATCTTAGTGTATGCTTCATTTGACAAAATTTTTTAAACGTGTGTGTATTCTTACATATTCTTATTTTCCTCTTTTTTCTTACAAAATAAAGCTAGCAAATTATAAACCTTGTTTTATAGCTTGAAATTTTTTATGTTATTGCTTGTTTTATGTGCTGGAAAATTGTAATATATCCCAGAAAATCACTACAAAACAAAGTTCATAGAGATCTTCCTCATTCTTTTCTTAAATTACTGCATAATACTACATTGTCTAATATATCCTTATTTACTCGACTAGTGCCCTATTTTCAGATATTTGTGTTGTTTCCGATCTTTCGCTTTTAAAAATTGTGCTGCAATGAGAAACCTTGTGCATGTGTTGTTTGTATTTGTGGAGGTGTATCTTTAGAGTATATGCCTTAAAAAAAGAAAAAAAAAAAAAAAGCTAAAATATCATATACCCTGTTTTACCCTGTTTTGCTGGGTCAAAGGATAACCAAATGTTTAGATTTGTTAGGTATTGTCAAATCCCCTCTTCTGGAACCGTACTGCATTAACACAAGAAATGTATTGGAGGACAGTTTCCCCATAGTCTCATTAATAAGCATGAGGATTTGTCCATAAATGGTAGCTCAGTATAGGTTTAGTTTGTGTTTTTGTTACTATGAGTGAGCTTGAGCATATTACCACATATTTAAGAGTATTTGCCATTCTATTTCTGTGATCTATTTGTTCATGTCTTCTTTTGATTTCAAGATTTTGAGGACTAAGATTCTTAAAGTAAGCCAAGCAGCCAGCCTTTGGGCAGATAGAAGCAGGCACCCTGACGCTCACTAAGCAAGGGCATCCTCAATTGAGTCCTTGGCTCTTGTCACATGTTGAGACTCTCAGAAAGTCAGAGCTGAAAAAACCCTTTGAGATTAACTGCTTCAGTCCCTTCGTGTTATAGATGCACAAACTTGTGGGCCAGAGAGTGGAAGGAACTTTCTCTAGGTCACACAGCATATTTGTGACAGATCTGGAACTTGGACTCAAAGACTCCTCCAGGGCAACTTTAAATTAACATGCAAATAGCTTCTTTGCTGATTTTTGTACATTTACTGAGATTATCACAAACTAATTTTTGGAGACCAGAAGCCTCTTAATGTTCTCTATTAGCTCAAATTATAAACACTGGCAATAAATATAAAAGCCATCCTCTCTTGTTAATTCTGCTTATTATCTACATCAGTGTCCACAATATTCATTTGCTATAGAAGTGTAGAAAACAGTCTTTGAAAGTCAGAGCTGAATCAGATCTTGGAGATCTCACATATAATAGGAAAACTCAAGGTCCAGATAGGCAAAGCACTCAGGATTTATTACAGGGGGAGGCCAAAAGAGTCATTAACCTGGAAACTCACCTTCATTAAAGGCCTCAAGTTGAGGTGTTTCAGAGCCTCTCCAAATGAGGTTAAAATGTATCATTACTGCATCTTTTGAGTATGCAGACAACTGCATTTGCTAAATATATACACTTAAAATACATTACAATTTTTTAAACTTATTTTCACTTTTTTTACTGTTTAACATACCAAGAGAGGCCTTAAGAGTGACCTGTCCCGGGTCACAAAATGAACTAATAGCAGAAAGCAGAAATGAAACTAGAGCCCAGGTCTGCTGGTTCCTGGGCAGAATGCTTTCTGCCTTTTTTTAAGCCAAGTAAATTCATCTTGATTCACAATATTAAATCCTCTGGCCAGGAAGCACCACTGTGGGACACATGTGCCCCTTTCACCTGCTTATCTCAGTGCCTGTCACCAGGACTATTCTCCAGGATCCCGCTGTCTGCTACTGCCAGCCACACCAGGGCAAGAAGTTGACCAGAATCTTAACAAAAAGTCCCATTTCTTGAGAGCCTCTCATGTGACATGCATTTTACCTGTGTTCATCCTAATCCACACAACTGGCCTTCATTATAGGGATTGTGCAGATGAGCAAACAAACTCAGAGAGGTTTGCCTAAGATTACACAGCAAACAAGTTGGAGAGCTTCAATTCAACACCAGGCTCATCTGACGGCAAAGCCCAATCTACCTTGCTGTTACCTTTCAACTGAGACAACCCACATGCATGATGACTCTAAGAGGATATGTACATGAGTCAAGGCAAAACAGCCTTCCTCACAGAGCATTCAGCCTTCTAAGGAAGCACTTAAGGACTGGGGCTGAAAGAGCTGAGAGGAAGCTTCTGTGTAGTCCAACCACACGGGACAGTTGTCTAATAGAAACTTTTTCTGAAAATCCAGCAGTTACTTACTTGACCAAGTGTCTTATCAGAAGTTCCAGCATCTCTCGGTTCTTTTCTGGTAGCTTATATACCAGGGAGTGAATAGCTCCTAGGCGGTAATCCAGGTTATCAGACTCTGAGAGAGAAGGGTAAGAGAAAAATGGTTTGGCTCTCTGGGCAACTGGATTGAGCAAATTCTCACATATATATGCACACACACACACAGATTTGGAGAAAGACAACCAGAGACACAGAGAGACAGAGAGATAATCAATGAGATGAAAAGAGACAGAGATAAATAGGCACTGAAATACAATAAAAATTAAAGACCCAGAAACAAAGACAAAGACACAAAGAGACAGAGAGAAAGAAAAAAGGCAGAGAGAGAGAGAAAAAAACACACACAAAGAAACAGGTCTAAAAAGATGTAGAAAACAGAAGATAGAAAAGAAGAGAAGGATGAGAAGAGAAGATTGTCTCAGAGGGAGTCAGAACTCCAGGCACAGCAGGTTGTTCCTGAAGTCTCACAGATAAACTTCCAGCTGGAAGCCTATTCCCATCCACCTTCCTTGTGGTACTGAGAAGTGTGCTGCTGCCTCTGGATTCCTGTTAAAATCACTGAGAGCTCAGAAGTAAAGAACAAAGCTCCCTTGTTTCAAAAAAGACCCATTATGATGTTAAGTCCCCTGAATCTTTTTCCTCTACACCACACAGGATATGATACAGAATATGATGCAGAACCTCCACGTTGAGGTGGAGAGGGGCACTCACACAGTGGCCTCAGCCAAAACTTTCAATGCTTCTTTAATTGCCAACTTTTGGGGGTAATTCTATATGCCTTATTTCCTATGTACTAACGTCCTCTCCCTCAGTTTTCTCATCTAGAAAATCTGATGCTGGCACTAGCAGATTAAGAACAATGGTTCACAACACAATAGAAAAGCATTTGAACAGGCAAAATGCTGAAGGAAGTTGAAACGGCAACTGTCGTGTAACCATTTTGCTGTCCCCTGGTAATGTGAGCCAATGTTCTTGTTCTGATGGAAGAGGCAATGAATACATATATAAATAAAGTCTTTATATTCATCACAACCCTCAAGTTAACCAATTTTCTCAAGCCTACTTAAGTAACACTAATTATGAAAAATAATAGAACTCTTGAGTTAGACAGCAAGCAAGAATACTTTCATTTGGCAGTTGAGTAAAATGTGTGTATGTGTTTTAGGTTTCTGTGCCCTCAATCACTTCCCCTCAAACAATTTTCAAGGCTTATTACAGTAAACATTAAGAAACTAGGACAACACAGTTAATTAGTAACATAAACACTTACTGGCAGCAGAGACCAGCTCTTTGTGAAGCCTATAGGTCATGACAGGTTCAGAAAGATTCCTGAAATGAATGAAAATTGTCAGTTGCTTTGGGAAGAAAGCAGCTGGGTATTGGATTCTTAGTTCTGGGGACAGCAAGGCTGAAGTTCCTGAGCCCTACAGCTTAGTGGGATTATATACATTCTTCTCTTCACCTGAAGCTTCCTCAGGGGAGTCCAAGTTGCTAGTAATTCAACAAAAGACCTGCAAAAGCATGGGCTGAGCCCTCTAGCAAGGTCTCCAACTAGCTCACAAAAGTGAAAAGAGGCACAAATCAGTCCCACAAAATTCCAGAGGGGACCCATTCTGAATGCTACCATGAATCCCTTACAATTGATAGATCCTTAGAACTTCCAAAGTGCTTTTGCAATTGTCCTCCCAATTGATTCTTCCAATAATCCTGTGAGGCGGAGCAGTTATCCAAATCCCCATTTATGGGAGGAGGAAACTCAGGCTCAAATGGGTTTACTCATTTAGTCAAAAAACATTGAGCATCTACTTGTACCTGGCATTGTGCCAGGTATTGGGGATCCAGAGATGAAAAGAAACGGTCCAAACTTCCAAGGAGATAATAGTTTAGTAGAAAAGAGCACCATACACAAAACTTGCAATGCAGTGGGACAAGTATGATGATAAAATAAAGGTACATGGTAGGTGGCTCTGAGGAAGTAAATAATCAACTAATAATTATAAGAAAAGCAAACTCTGTACTGCTCTAAGTGATTTACATATATTAACCCATTTAAACCTCATATCAACTCTGTGAGGTAGGTACCATTTCCAGTTTATAGATGAGGAAACTGAGGCCTAGAGAAGTTAAAAACTCATCCAAAATTACACAGCTAATAAGTGGTAGAAGCAGGAAGTCTGTCTCCTGAGTCCATGCTCTTAATTACTATACTATACTGCCTGCCACTGTTGTTACTGTAGTAATCCAAGCAAAAGATAATAAAAGACAAACAGAGGGGCTAGTCGTGGTGGCTGACATCTGTAATCCCAGCATTTCGGGAGGCCAAGGCAGGAGGATCACTTAAGCCCAAGAGTTCGAGACCAGTCTGGACAACTTAATGAGACCCCTACCTCTTAAAAATAACATAAAAACACTAACTGGGCATGGTGGTGCATGCCCGTAGTCCAGACTACTCAAGGGGCTGAGATGGGAGGACTGCTTGAGCCTGAGAGAGAGAATGGTGTGGTGGGAGGGCAAGGCTGCAATGAGTCATGATCACAACACTGCATTCCAGCCTGGGTGACAAAGCATAGAAAGAATAGGTGAGGAGAGTGTTTTGAAAAATATTAAAGAAAGAACTCCTTCTTTGATTGGATATGATGGCGAGGGAGCAATTTGGTTTGGGTGAATGAAGAGAAAAAGAGTTGATTAAGAGGGAAGTAGAGATGCTAAGTCAGGGAAGCCTCAGGAAGGAGATGTCTACTAAGAAGTTGGATGCAGGGCTCTGCTAGATTAGAGAAGCAGATGTGAAAATCAGGAACCTAGAGAACAGATGACGAAACCACAAGAACAGATGCCACTTCTCCAGGGGAGCTGGCAAACTGGCAGTCAAACAGCTACATGAGGCCTTCTGATATTTCTTCTTTGCCCAGCACAGTGTATAAAAGTGAAATAGAATTGAATCAGTTATCAAAATATTTTAAAATGAGATATTTCATATACAAATCCATATCCCCTGTCTCTGTGGAAAAATGCAAAGATCTGGCTCCATTGGTTCTTTGTAGAAGTAAACAACACTGCTGTTTGTATGTAAACAAAGGGCTTGTCATGCAAATAAAGGTTCAATGTGCAAAGTGTTTAATACGAAAATAGTCTACTTCACTCAGTTTTATTTCCTGGTCCCTGTAGATATTTCAGTTTTCAGTCGTTCTACTATAGTAAAATAAGTAGAGAGCCCTGGAAAATACCAAGTAGAAAGCCCATAAAGGACATTGACAGAAATGACCAGAGGTTAAAGAAAAACAAAAAGCAAGTGATTCAGCAGAATCCAAAACAGAAGAAAGTATCCAGGAAGGCTTGTTAACAACTTCAAATGTTACAAAAAGGTCAAGTAAGGTAAAGACTGACAACTGTGCTTTGTGTACAGCATTGAGGATATCCCTGGTGACCCTGGCAAAAGCAGCTTCACTGGAGCAGAGGGGGTAAGAGTTAGATTACAACGAGTTAAGAAGGAACTGGGGAGTTAAGAAGTACAGACCGGGAGTGTATATTACTTGACACAGAAGCTTGGCTGATGTCAACAAAAAGAGTGAAACTGTGTACAATATTTTAAGAGATTTATTCTGAGCCAAATATGAGTGACTATGGCCTGTGACATAGCCCTCAGGAGGTCCTGAGAACTTGTGCCCAAGGTGGTCGGGGTACAGCTTGGTTTTATATGTTTTTAGGGAGGCATGAGACATCAATCAAATACATTTAAGAAATACACTGGTTTGGTTCAGAAAGGCAGGACAACTCAAAATGGGGGGCTTCCCACTTTGAGGAATTTAAAATTTTCTGGTTGGGAAATTTAAACATTTTCTGGTTGACAATTCGTTGAGTTTATCTGACGACCTGGGATCAGTGGAAAGGAATGTTCAGGTTAAGACAAAGGACTGTGGAGACCAAGTTTTATTGTGCAGAGGAATCTCTCAGATACCAGACTTTAGAGAGAGCAGGTTTTAAAATGTTTTTTATTAGACCTAAAAGGGCACCTGGCTCTTAGTTGATTATCTACTGGATCTGGAAAGAAATGAAGGAAAACAATGGGGGAAGGGGATTCTCTATAGAATGTGGATTTTTCCCACAAGAGACTTTGCAGGGCAATTTCAAGGTATGGCAAGAAAATGTATTTTGGGGTAAAACATTTTCATTTTTTTCCTGTGTTATGCCAGAGTCAGATGGAAAGTAAGTCATGATATACAGGGTTAAATAAAATCCATCTGATGAGAATTTATGGCTTGGAGGGCATGACTCCCCAAACCCCTTAGAAAGGAATTTGGGCAAGATAAAAAAAAAATCAGAGCTTAGTCCTCACTCAGAAGGGGTAAAGTATCTCATTAGGCAATCTTGTTTAAGTTCCTGGCTCTAACTATCATCTGTATGGTTAATGATCACCAAATTTTCGTTCAAGCCATGAGCTCATCACTGAGTTTCAGACCTATGTATTCAATTGCCTGCTTAATATTGTGCCCTGATTTCTTCAAAGGTACCCAAATTTGATATATCCAAATTCCAACTTATTGCCTCCCTCAAACTTAGTCTTCTTGTGTTTCTCAAATCAGTAAATGCATGACCATCATTTGGTTGTATGGGCCAGAAACATGGAAGTCACCTTTTTGTCTCCCTATCCCTAATCCTCATATCCAACTCATCAATTTTACTTCCCAAATCTCTTGAATATGCTTACTTCTAGGCATATCTACTGCTACTCCCTAGTCCAAGCATGAGCATCATCTCTTGCCTGGAAGACAGCCATAGCCTGCTGATTTACACACCTCTGCCCATTTTATATCACTGTAATCTAATCACCATACTTTTTTTTTCAAAATACAAATCTCAGTATGCACTTCTTGTTTAAAATCTTTCAATATATTCCCATTACTTTTAAGATAAATTTAGACCCCAATTTTTAAAAGATCCTTTAAAGCCCTGAATGATATGGCCCTTACATACCTCTCCCTCCCTCTCTACACTCAATACTCCCCCTATACTGATCCATGTAGTTTCTTGAAGGGGCCTTCCTCCCTCCCGCCTCAAGTCTTCGCATATTCTGTCTGGAGCCCAACTCCCACTTAGTTGATTCCAACTTACAGTTCAAACCTCAGTTTAAACCAAAATGGGTGACATCTTCCTATTAAATGCCTTCATAGCACATTATAACTTTCCTTCAGAGTACTTATTAGAGTTTATTACATTTGTATGATTATTTGTCTTCTGACTGTCCCCTTTACTAGAATAAGTTCTTTAAGGTCAGAGACCATATCTATACACAACTGCCTAGTGCCTAATATCACACTTGGCACGGAGTAAGCAGTCAGGATATTTTTACTGAATCATTTAGTGATTTAAAGATGTATGTGGCTGGAGCATAATTACATGCTGGGAAAAAGAGCCAGTTGAATGAGAGAGGATAAAAATAGAGGAGAGAGAAGGGATGATTGCTAGAGGACTTCTCTTGAAAGGTTAGAGATAAGGGGTGATTTAGTTACCTAGAACAGAGGGTGGAGACCTGCCCTGGAACACAGCTATCTTTGAGAACTCTAAAGGGTATTTACTGGCTGGTGTATATTACAGAACCATGGATGAGTCTCAAGAACAAATATCACTTACTGGGGGTGCTGCCCACTCACACTTTCAGGTTGGACCCTCTTATCTTTGAAAAGGGCCACACTGCCTATTATAGGATGAGCTGGGAATAACGCAATGTGGGGAAGGCCTTACAAATCTAAGAAAATGTTGAGACTCCTTTGAAGGAAGCTACAGATACAGAATCACTTATTCCCACTATTCTCATCACAACAAGTCTTCTTAAAGTGTTCATAACAGATTGCTCTCTGTCTTTACTGAATTACCAAGCCATTCAAAGAAGGCCAAAGCTCCTGGGATAGGGGGCAGGAGAAGAAGATGCCCCAGTGCCAGGGGCCTTATAAGTCAGAGACACTTAGATTTAAAAAATACAAGCTGGGACCATGGCTAATACTTAATGGAGAAAGTGGTGCACCTTGGTTTCCCCATCTGCAAAGTGAGTCAAGTACCACCTAGTACACTCGGTTAATGGGAGAAGAAAACAATGACACTATCAGTGTAAACAACTAGCCGCAGCCTAGTACAGAATAAACCCTCCAATAACAGTTATTTTCTTCATCAGCAAATGCAGGAGAAATATTCCTGGAAAGAACATTCAAGTTTATGGAAAGCTCTAAGATGATGCTACAGTAGCAAAACATTTAACAGTAATATCTGAAACCCAATCTATTTTGGATTAGTGAGATTTTCCAGAGCTTATGTATCAATCTTAATGGCTCAAGAACACAATCATTGAAAAGAAGAGGCTTTTGCACATAAAGCATGATACATACTATGAGACATAAAGAGTGGTAAGAAATCAATGTGTTTAAAAATATATATGTCTCAAACACCTTTTGCATAATATAAATTTATGCCAATAAACTGAATAATATATTCATCAATATTGCACATTCCCAAATTTTGTTGGTGAGCTAACTTCTTTCCATACTGCTGACAGTTCATTTAGCTCCAACATTATTACAGTTGTATTTTCTTGGTTTTTATTTCCATTATCTGGATTAATACATGATACGTAGCACATCACATATATAGACCATTTTTGCCCCAATGCAATTTGATGTTTCAAAATGGGTATTATCCTCTAAAACATGTTAGCCACCCTGAATAGTCCCAGCTCCTGATTCTACTAGTGAATCCATCATGACATCATTCTATCTGTGAAGAGCAAAACATATTCAGTTATTTCAAGTGCATGATTTTTGAACATAATCTTTTTAGCCTTTTTTCAATAACAATTCTATTATTTTTATGCTTCTCTTGCTTTAAACTCTCAGATTTAAAAAACAGTCTTTGCACATTCTTGGCCAGAAATCATCTTCACATGTTTTTTCTTAAGCAATTCTATCCAGCCTCCTGGAACTGAGACCACATTAACTCCACTCAACACCCAGAGAAATTTCACCAGCTATGAAAAGCAAACTACCAATTCAAATCAGGCATACCTGAGGTAGAATTTCAAGGAACTGGTGATTGTCTTAATGTCCCAGTCACTATTATGAAAATCAACATCTCCTGGGCATTTAGGATCTATTTGAGAAAAGTAAACAAAAACCAAAAGTTAATCATCAAAAAAATCTTACATTTTCCCTCTTTTAAAAGAAAAACAAAGTATATTACCCTAAGTAGTTTTTAAGAGATCAAAACTTTAGAAGAAGCAAATCTTTGATGTTTCAAAAACATGACTGCATTCTGGTCTACCATATAAGGAATAAGAAAGTAATCTATCCAATTTGCACAACAAGAAAACACTGAACAAACAAAATCAACTCTTCTTAGATTCATCAGATAACTGGGGTCATAGGGTAAATGGCTGTCCCCAGAAGTGAGGAGATAGAGAGAACCAAATCTTACTGTAACAGAAGCACAGGAATAGAAAACTCCTTGGGAACCAGCACTGGGATAGGATAACCTAACCTGTAATTTACAAATTGCTAAGGCTTAATATGTTCGGATTTGAGAGGTAAAAACTCCAATGGCACCCAGTCCAAAAGGGGCTCCCACACTTTTGTGAATTTTACCTACAGGAGTCCTATCAAGTTTTGATGGTGAAAAATCCCCCCATGCTTCCAGCAGTGGGGAAAGATAAGTAGTCATTTAAAAATATTCACAGACCCTTCTCTTCTTCTTAAAAAGATCTTCCCTCAAGAGAAACTGTTTTTACCAGATCATAACCTCCTGCAGTTTTATCAGAACCTAAGTGAACGAGGTGAAGGGAAATACCAAATTCCAGACCCAATTTGCCTTCTAGTCTCTCCCAAGAGGGGAAAAAAAAATCCTGAGAAGAACTTAAGTAAGTCACAGGCCAGGGGCACAGCTCACTAAAAGAGACATAATCTTATAGAAGACTTCCCCACCCATGACACCTTACCACCGTATCAACTGGGCTCATATGTAACTACGGAAATATGACTAAAAGAATTGTGCTTCTCAGATGATATTTAAGTCTTTAGGCAAAACCAAAAATAACAGAGGCGGCAAAAACAAGAACATCAGAGTAATGTTTAGCCTCTATCAGTTGCATTTCTATATACTAACAATGAACTATTTGAAAAAAATTTCAAAAACAATCCCATTTACAATAGTATTAAATAAAGAAAAGCTTAGGAATAAATTTAGTAAAGGAAGTGAATAACTGCTACACTAAAAACCATAAAATACTGATAAAACAAACTGAAGACACAAATAAATGAAAAAATAGTCCATGTTCATGGATTAGAAGAACTAATCTTGTTAAAATGTCCATACTTCCCAAAGCGTTCTCCGGGTTCAATGCAATTCCTATCAAAATTCCAAGGTCATTGTTCACAGAAATAGAAGATAATCATAAAATTCATATGAAATGACAAAACACCCTGAATAGTCAAAGCAATCTTTAGCAAAAGGAACAAACATTAAGGTATCACACTCTCTGACTTCAAAATATATTATGAAGTTATTATAATCACAACAGCATAGTACTAGCATAAAAACAGACCAATCAACCAATGGCACAGAATAGAAAATCCAGACATAAGCCCAAGTACTTAGAGTTAATTGATTTTTTGAGAAAGGTGCCAAGAACACTCAACGGGGAAAGGATACTCTATTCAGTAAATGGTGTTGGAAAAACTGGATATCCTCATACAGAAGGAAATTGGACCCTATCTTATAGTGTGTACAAAAATCAACACAAAATGAATAAAGATTTAAATGTAAGACCAGAAACCATAAAACTACTACAAGAAAACATAGGTGAAAAGCTCCATGACATTTGTCCAGGCAATGATTTCTTGGATCAGACTCTAAAGGCACAAGCAACAAATGCTAACATAGACAAATGGAATTGCACCAAACTAAAAAGCTTCTGCAAAGAAATGGAAACAACACAGTGAGGGGACAACCCACGGATTGGGTAAAAACAAGGGCAAACCATAAATCTGATAAGGGGCTGATATTCAAAATATAGAAGTAACTCAAACAACTAAATAACAAGAAAACAAATAACCCAAGTAAAAAATGGGTAAGAAAATATGAGCAAAAATTTTTCCAAAAAAGAGATACTGGAATATGTGTACTTGAGAAAGAGAGAGTGCAGTAGTTGTGAGACACTGCATTGAATCCCATGCTACCCTGTCACACAGAAGAAAGCAAAATCAGGCTGAACTCAGCTGAGGACAACCCACACAGGAAACATTTAAACCAGCCCTAGCTAGAGGGGAATCACACATCCCAGTTCTAAGCCTTGACACGGCAGGTTAAAGTGCTCTGGGTCCCTAAATAAACTTGAAGAGCACTCTAAGCCACAAGGACTGCAACTCTTACATTAGTCCTAGTGTTGAACTGGGCTCAGAGCCAGTGAACTTGGGAGGCATGCAACCTACTGTGGCTATGGGAGTCCTTGCACCACCCCATACAGCACACCTCAAGGCTCCAAAAGAGACCCCTTCCTTCTGCTTGAGGAAAAGAGGGGGCAAGAGTAAAGAGGACTTTGTCTTGCATCTTGTATACCAGCTCAGCCACAGTACCCTAGGGCACTCATCAGAGTCCTAAGGCCCCTTTTCCAGACCCTAGCTCCCAGACATTTCTACACACACCTGGGGCCAGAAGGGAACCCACTGCCTTGAATGGAAGAACCCAGTGTTGGCAGGACCCATCACATGCTGACTAAAGAACCCTTGGACCCTAAATAACCAGAAGCAAAACCCAGATAGTACTCATTGGGCCTTAGATGAAATTTTGTGGGCTTCAGGTATGACTCAACACATTCCCAGCTATGGTAGCTCTGGGGAGAGACTCCTTCTGCTTCAGAAAAGTAGAGGGAAAAGTAAAAGTGGACTTAAAAAGTAAAAGGAGAAAGTAAGGAAAGAATACAAGAGTCTCTGCCTAGTAATCCAGAGAAGTCTTCCAGATCTTATTCAAGACCGTCAAGGTGGTACTGCTACAGATCTGCAAGAACCACAGAATTACTGGGTATGGGATGCTCTCTAATGCAGATATGGCTTGGATCAAAACACTCAAGTCCTTTCAAATATCTGGAAAGCCTTCCCAAGAAGGGCAAGTACAAACAAGCCCAGACTAAGAAGACTACACTAACTACTTAACTCTTTGATGCCCAGAAACAGATGAACATTCACAAGCATCAGGATCATTCAAGAAAATATGACCTTCCAAAATGAACTAAATAAGGCATCAGAGACTACTCTTGGAGAAATAGAGGTATGTGACATATGAGACAGAGAAATCAAAATAGCTCTTTTGAGAAAACTCAAAGAAATTCAATATAATATAGAAAAGGAATTCAGAATTCTATCACATAAATTTAACAAAGACATTGAAATAATTTTAAAAATCAAGCAGAAACTCTGGAGTTGAAAAATGCAAGTGACATGCAGAAGAATGCATCAGAACCTTATAATAACAGAATCGATCAAGCAGAAGAATTGATGAGATTGAAGACAGGCTATTTGAAAATACACATTTAGAGGAGACAAAAGAGAAAAGAATGAAAACCAACGAAGCATGCCTACAGGATCTAGAAAATAGTCTCAAAGGGCAAATATAAGAGTTATTGGCCTTAAAGAGGAGGTAGAGAAAGAGACAGGGGTAGCAAGCTTATTCAATGGGATAGTATCAACGATATCAACTTTGAAGTACAAGAAGGTTATAGAACACCAGAGACATTTAACCCAAACAAGAATATCTAAAGGCATTTAATAATCATATTCCTAAAGATCAAGGATAAAAAAAAAGGATCCTAAAAACAACAAGGGGAAAAGAGACAAGTAACATAAAAAGGAGCTCAAATATGTCTGATAGCAGACTTTTCAGTGGAAACCTTACAGGCCAAGAGAGAGCAGCATGACATAAAGTGCTGAAGGAGAAAAAAACTCTTACCCTAGAATAGTATATCTGGTGAAAATGTCCTTCAAACATGAAGGAAAAATAAAGACTTTCCAAGACGAACAAAAGCTGAGAGATTTCATCAATAGCAGATCTATCTTACAAGATATGCTAAAGAGAGTACTTCATTCAGAAAGAGAAGAACAGTAATGAGCACTAATAAATCACCTGAAGATATAAAACTCACTGGTAATAGCAAGTACACGGAAAAACAAAGAATATTATAACACCATAACTGTAATGTGTCAACTTCTCTTAAGTAGAAAGACTAAACAATTAACCAATAAAAAATAATAACTCCAACAACTTTTAAAGACATAGAGAGTACTATAAGACATAAATGGAAACAACAAAAAACTGAAAAGTGGGCAGAAAAAATTATGGTGTAAAGTTTTTATTAGTTTTCTTTTTCCTTGTTTGTTTATGCTATCAGTCATAAGTTGGCATCAGTTTACAATAATGGGTTATAAGAGAGAATTTGCAAACCTCTTAATAACCTCAAATCAAAAAAGATACAATGGATACACAAAAAATAAAAAGTAAGAAATTAAAATCATACCACTAGAGAAAATCTACTTCACTAAAAAGACAGAAAGAAAAGAAGGAAGACAAGACCATAAAACAATTAGAAAACAAATAATAAAATGGGAGGGGGTAAATCATTACTTATCAATAATAACATTGAATATAAATGGAAAAAACTCTCCAATCAAAAGACATACAGTAGCTCAATGGATAAAATAATTAGACTCTTGCCTACAAAAAACACATTTATCCTGTAAAGACACACATAGACTGAAAATAAAAGGGTGGAAAAAAGATATTCCATGCCAATGGAAACCAAAAAAGAACTGAGTAGCTACACCTATATTAGAAAAAATAGATTTCAAGACAAAAACTTTAAGAGACAAAGAAGATCATCTGTCTTATAGGACAGATCTCGTATTGATAAAATCCCTCAGCTTTTGTTTGTCGGGAAATATGACCTTCCATATTTATTTATTTATTTCTCGTTCATGTTTGAAGGACATTTCCACTGGATATACTATTCTACAATAAAAGTGTTTTTTTTTCCTTCAGTACTTTAAATCTTCAGAAGATCATTATGACCCCATAATGATAAAGGGGTCAATTTAGCCAGAGGAAATAACAATTTTAAATGTAATACATCCAATGCTGGAGCACCCAAACATATAAATATTATTAGAGCTAAAAGGAGAGGTAGATTTCAACAGAATAATAGCCAAACACTTCAACACCCCCACTTTCAGCATTAAACAGATCTCCCAGACAGAAAATCAACAAACAAGCATTGGACTTAATCTGCACTATGGACCAAATGGATCTAGTAGATATTTACAGAACATTTCATCCAATGGCTACAGAATACACATTCTTCACCTCAGCATATGGAACATTCTCAAGGACAGACCATATGTTAGGTCACAAAACAAGTCTTTTTTTTTGAGACAAGGTCTCACTCCACCACCCAGGCTGGAATGCAGTGGCTCACTGCAGTCTCGGCCTCATAGGTTCAAGCAGTCCTCCCATCTCAGCCCTGGCTAGTAGCTGGGACTACAAGTGTGTGCCACCACACCTGGATAATTTTTTGTACATTTAGTACATTTTGTACACTATGCTACCCAGGCTGGTCTCGAACTCCTGGACTCAAGCGATCTGCCTACTTCAGCCTCCCAAAGTGCTAGGATTACAGGCGTGAGCAACTGCACCCACCCATAAAGCAAGTCTTAAAACATTCAAAAACCCTGAAATAATATCAAGCATCTTCTCTGACCACAATGGAAAAAAAAAAAAAAAAGCCAGAAATCAGTAACAAGAGGAACTTTGGAAACTATATAAACACATGAAAATTAATATCCTCCTGAATGATCAGTGGGCCAATGGCAAAATTAAGAAGAAAACTGAAAATTTTCTTGAAGAAAATGATAGTGGAAATGTAATATACTAAAACCTATGGAATACAGTAAAAGCAGTACTAAGATGGAAGGTTAGAGCTATAATGCCTACATCAAAAAGAAAAGCTTCAAATAACCTAATGATTCATTTTAAAGAACAAGAAAAGCAAGAGCAAGCCAAATTCCAAATTAGTAGAAGATAAGAAATAATTAAGATCAGAGCAGAAATAAAATGAATTTGACATGATAATAAAACAAAAAGATCAATAAAACAAAAAGTTGGTTTTCTGAAAAGATACATAAAATTGACAAACCTTTAGCCAGATTAAGATAAAAAGAGAGAATATACCAATAAACAAAATCAGAGATGAGAAAGGAGACATTACAACTGATACTGCAGAAATTCAAAGGGTAATTAGTGGCTACTATGAGGAACTATATGCCAATAAATGGGAAAACTAGAAGAAATTCATAAATTCCTAGACACACACAACCTACCAAGACTTAACCAGGAATAAATCCAAAACCTGAACCGACCAATAACAAGGAACAAGATCGAAGGCATAATAAAAAGTCTAACAGCAAAGAAAAGTCTGGGACCCAATAGCTTTACTGTTGAATTCTACCAAACATTTAAAGAAGAACTAATACTAAACCTACTCAAACTATTCTGAAAAAATAGAGTGGGAAGGAGTACTTCCAAACTCACTCTACAAGGCCAATATTACCCTGATACCAAAACCAGACAAAGATACATCAAACAAACAAACGAACAACAACAACAAAAAAACTACTGGCCATGACCACTGATATATATATATATACTTAACAAAATACTAGCAAGCCAAATTCAACAAATTTTAAAAATCCTTTATCATGACCAAGTGAGATTTATCTCAGGGATGCAAGGATGGTTCAACATACACAAATAAATCAATACAGTACATCATATCAATAAAATGAAGGACAAAAACGATATAAGAATTTCAATTGATACTGAAAAAGCATTTGATAAAATTCATTATCCCTTCAGGATAAAACCCCTCAAAAATCTGGGTATAGAAAAAGCATGGCCCTGCCCAAGGCCTGTTCCATTCTCACTGAAAGTAAACATCAATTTAGCCATGTGTCTGTTAGGATCCCTAATATTCATAAGACACTGTCAACTCCAATTTCAGCTTGATTGTATAGCATGTTGGTCTACATTCATCTGACTAGACGATGATTTGTACATTATAATTACTTCTCAGAGAATAGCAATTCCAGCTTTATAGTCTGTAATTCTTTTTTTTTTTTTTTTTTTTTTTTTTTTGAGACAGTCTCACTCTGTTGCCCAGGCTGGAGTGCAGTGGTGCAATCTCCGCTCACTGCAACCTCTGCCTCCCAGGTTCAAGCGATTCTCGTGCCTCAGTCTCCTGAGTAGTTGGGATTACAGGTGTGTGCCACCACACCCAGCTAATTTTTGTATTTTTAGTAGAGGTGGGGTTTCACCATATTGGCCAGGATGGTCTTGAACTCCTGACCTCAAGTGATCTGCCAGCCTCGGCCTCCCAAAGTGCTGGGATTACAGGCGTGAGCCACTGTGCCCGGCCATAGTCTGTAATTCTTACATACATCTTTGTGACAAGACAGTATTCATACAGGATTACCTGAAGAACATGCAGCCCATCTGTTCCTCTAGATTGTCCACTGTGAACCACTCTTTTCCACCCAAACACCCTACCTTCTGAATCCGTGGCTCACCACAGCAGTGATTATTGGAAGATTTTTTAATTTTTTTTACTCATTTGTATCTGAAATTTTTATGCAAGAACTCACGCTGTTATCTTACAAACTCAAATTTGACTCTTGCTCGTCTATAAACCAATCAAAAGAACAAACTAAACAAGTTCTTAGGTCTGTGGATCTCATGAAGATAGAGAGCAGATTGGTGAGTATTAGAGGACAGTAAGGGTAGCAGGAGGGAGGATGAAGAAGAAAAAAAGTTTCCTCCATAAAAAGAGTTATTAGGTTTAGGAAAAGTCAGTGTAGTTTAATAGAAGGAAAACTCTCTGAAGAATCAGAATACAGGAATCCCTCTGGAAAAAAGCATTTACAGTGAGAAACACAAGGTTTTAGAACTCGGCTGATAGAAGATGACAATGTGATTAAAAGGTAGCTGCAATGAAATACAAATGATAACGAAGGACAAAAATTGTTCTTAGCGTAATAATAAAAGAATACTTTTTTTTTTTTTAAGAATACTTCTTTAAGCTAATAAAGATTTACTGTGATGTGCTGGTAAATAATGAACAGGTCGACACAGAAGGTGGAGAGTGCTGATTTTAGCATTTGTCAATTTCCATGTGAATCAACCATGGCTGATTTGAAGTGATCAACATAATGTCAATGAATGTGAAGTTGGGAAAATATGTGTACAGTTACACCTTTTGAGCAGGTACCAGCTGCCTCCAACACACCATTGAGTCAATCTCAAATGATCAGCTCATATCACCATTAATGGTGCAATACTAGAAGCTTATGATCAGAAGCCAGAAAAGGATGTCTGCTATCACTAGTACTACTTATCATTTGGTCAGAGTGTCTAGAACAATGATTCTCAAACACAGCTTCTAGAAACATCTGAGAGGCTTTTAAAAATGACAATACCCACCTTCCCCCTACATCAGGTAAAGCAGAATCTCTGATTCAGGTGAGTCCTGATACTTTTTAAAAAAACTCACCATGGAATACTATGCAGCCATAAAAAAGGATGAGTTTGTGTCCTTTGTAGGGACATGGATGCAGCTGGAAACCATCATTCTCAGCAAACTATCACAACAACAGAAAACCAAACACCGCATGTTCTCACTCATAGGTGGGAACTGAACAATGAGATCACTTGGACTCGGGAAGGGGAACATCACACACCGGGGCCTATCATGGGGAGGGGGGAGGGGGGAGGGATTGCATTGGGAGTTATACCTGATGTAAATGACGAGTTGATGGGTGCTGACGAGTTGATGGGTGCAGCACAGCAACATGGCACAAGTATACATATGTAACAAACCTGCACGTTATGCACATGTACCCTAGAACTTGAAGTATAATAATAATAAAAAATAAATTAAAAAAATTAAAAAAATAAACTCTTCACTGAGTGTAATGAACAGCAAAGGTGGTGAGGAACTGGATTCTCAATGTAATTTTAAAAAGAAACAAAAACAGAAAAGTCAAACCCATTGGAAAGGAGATAGAATAATCATTATTTACCTATCATATAACTGTCTAACTGAAAAATGCAAGAGAAACTACTGATACTTTTTTTGTTTTTGTTTTTTTAGAAAGGGTCTCACTCTGTCACGCAGGCTGCAGTGCAATGGTGTGGTCATGGCTCACTGCAGCCTCAAACTCCTGGGCTCAAGGGCCCCTCATTCCTCTGCTTCTCAACTAGCTAGGACTATAGGCTCGCACCACCATGCCCAGCAATTTTTGTACTTTTAATTTTTGTAGAGATGGGGTCTCATTATGTTGCCCAGGCTGGTCTAGAACTCCTGGGCTGAGGAGATCCTCTCGCTTGGCTTTACAAAGTGCTGGGATTACAAGCATGAGCCACCATGCTTAGACCTATTGATAACGTTTTTAACATTAACAAGAAAGCTTGTTAAAATTCCTGGTCAGTGAATGAAGATATAAAAATCATAAGCATCCTATATATCAGTAATAGACACCTCAAAATTGTAATAGAAAAAATAGTGGCACTGTATGTGTATGTGTGTGGGAGACAGAGGAGAGAAGAGAGAGTGATTTATTTAAGTCTCAGAAATAATATAAATAAAAGTATTACACACAAAAAGACTTCTGTAAATGAAAAACAAAATTTTGTGATCCTGGATAGAAAGACTAAATATTGCATGTTGTCAACTTGATTCCAATTAATTAATAGATTTAGTATAATTGCAGTCAAAATGCCAACAAGCTAATTTTCTGGAATGTGATAAAATAATTCTAAAGTTTACATGGAATAATAAACTAGCAAAATGAGTGAAACATTTTTTAAACAGTAATTGTGGAAACTTTGTGCTACTCAAAAGGAAAATGATTAATGATGTGGCATGGTCATAGTAGTATAAGAATAGTTAGGCCAGTGGAAAAAATGAAAGCTCAGGATAAGACCATCGTATAAATGTAAGAACTTAATGTACAATAAAAGCAGCATTTTAAATTGGTGGGAAAAAAGCAGAATTGTTCAAAAAATGGAACATAGAAAATTAACTATTTGGGAAAAAATAAGTTAGATCTCTATTTCACAACCAAACAACATATTCAGTTTCAAGTGCATGGAGGAGATAAAATGTAAAATACAACCACTAAATAATACAAATAAAACATAAGTGAATTTTAATAGGTTATTGGGTTAAGGAATGACTTTCTAAACATATGGAGAAAATAAAGCTTTAAATGCACCCTGGAGTATGCCATATATATACAGCAAGGGTGACAAGCTCTAAAAACTAGCACAGAGATGACCACTTAAGAGCTGCACTGGGGTCATGATTTGGTTGGGTATGCATTAAACTTTGCATCTCAAAAATAAGTCTACAGTCAGGTACCAAATTGCATGACAGTCACTTGGGCAGATGTTTAAAATGCAGATCTCTGAATCCCAATGCAACAGATTAATTCATTGGGTCCATGATGAGGCCTGGCAGTTTGTATTTAAAAAAATAATAATGTCTCAAAGGTGATTCTAGGATGAGGCTGGTTTGTGGAATTACTGTATAAATATTGCTAAGCCATCTACCATGTAATGTGATGAATAAAAAGATTGAAAGTAAAAATAACCATAGAAAATATATTGGTAAAGATTCTAACCACCACTCTCAAATGAGAACACAATGCTATTTTTACATTCAGAGGCAAACCAAACAAAACAACTACAGAAAGTTACAATGGCTCACCTAAAGTACACAGATCATGTCAGAGTGTCTCAGTTAATTCAGGAATTGGTAGATGATATAATATTACTGAGAAAAATCTAGTTGCATGAATAGTAAGCCCAGCTTTGATTAATTGCAGTTGATAAAGCAGATCAAGTGAGAGGAAAAACAAGTGACTAACAGAAAGCGTGGGCAGAAATAAGCCCATCACGCTCTGACATAAGCCACGAAAGCAGTAATGACTAATGTGAGGATTGATTAGTTTCTCCAAGTTAAGGTCTTGCCAGTTGTATTTTAGGCTCTTAAACATCACCCCTCTTCTTCAATTATAAAACCCAGGGATGCCAGACTAAAGGACAGCTGAAAGAAAGGCCATTTGTCCTCTTGTTATCACTGAATATAAGACAAGTGTGTGCCCTAAGTAAAGAAAATCTAACCACAGAATAACAAATGTTATAATCTGTGGAGGTGGAAGATCTCCAAATACTTAATAACTAGTATTGGCACAAAGTTCTATCACTCCACAGAGATGCTGGCTGTAAACACCAGAAATAGCCACACTGGTACCTACTAGCTATTTCAGGCCAGGCTCATGATATATATGTAAAAGAGAAAGGTGCTACCTGAAAAAAGGATAGAGGCTACCCTAGTTAGCAGCTTAATATGTATCCATATGCCAATTGATTCTCCCTGTGTTCAAACTATGTCAAGATTATTAACAATATTTATAACCTTGAGGCAAAAATTATATTTTGGTAAATCTACCCAAAGTATGTAGTGGAATTAACTTATGCACAAATATGTCATCACATAAAAGGAAAAAAACTAACATGCTAAAGAGGGAAATTATTGGAAAAATTATTGGTATATTTTTGTATCATAGTATCATATAGCTATTAAAATATTTACGCATGCCACATGTATACATATGTAACAAACCTGCATGTTGTGCACATGTACCCTAGAACTTAAAGTATAACAATAAAAAATATATATTTACAAAGTATTTTTAACTCTATGGAAAATATTATGTTAAGACAATGGTGACTATGTAAATCAAAATTTCCAAACACATCCTCTACAAAACAATATAGAGCCACCAGAACAACATAAAAGTACATAAAGCCATGCCCTTCACATAACAAAAAGAAAGAAAACACCTATATAATAAAATACTTAAATATTAAATTGTAAGTAGAAAAAAAAAAAGAAATCCCAGCAAGCTATCATTCACAAGTCTTTCCAGAGAGCAAGGACAATGCTGAAACAGGAGTGTTAATGAGAAAAGAAGGGGCTAGTAGCCTAAGATTAATCTGAAATCACAACCAGAAAGACAAAGTCCACACAAAGCACAAAAATAATGACAAACTGGTAGATCAGAGCCTTGGGGAAGAGCTTTCTATGCAGTCTTCAAAAGGCAGACTTTGAAAGGTATCATTTGTAAGAGAAAAAGTGGCAAAAAATAAGGGAGAGATACCCTGTGAAGACTGGAAGTTTAAAGGAATGTGAAGCAAAAGAGGAAAATTTAGGAATGGTCAAAAGTCTACCAGGCAAATGGAATCAATATCAGACAAAATAGATTTCAAGTCAAAAAGCATTAAATTAAACAAAGAACACTTTTATTTGTGGCCTAGGCTGGAGTACAGTGGTGCAATCTCGGCTCACTGCAACCTCCGCCTCCCAGGTTCAAGTGATTCTCATGCCTCAGCCTCCCGAGTAGCTGGGACTACAGGCGCCCACCACATCCCGCTATTTTTTGCATTTTTAGTAGAAATGGGGTTTCACCATTTAGGCCAGGCTATTCTTGAACTCCTGGCCTCAAGTGATCTGCCCGCCTCAGCCTCCCGAAGTGCTGGGATTACAGGCACAAGCCACTGCACCCAGCCACACAGAACACTTTAAATGCTAAAAGCCATTCTCCAAATAAAGATACATGAATATCTGTGCATCAAGTAATACAGCCACCACCTTTATAAAGCAAAAATACTAGAGATGTATATAAAAGCACACTAAAAATAAGAAACTTTAACACATCATTTTCATTAAACAACAAATCAAGTGGATAAACAATAAGTAAAGATGTAGAAGACCTAAATAACAATCTTACAGATATATATCAAATTTTATGCCCTGGTACTAGAGGCTACACTTCTCAGTTGCACATGACACACTCACAAAAAGTGATCATATATTAGGTTACAAAGAAAACATCAGTAAGTTCCATAAAGTTGACATGTTATAAACATTGTCTAATAATAATACTACAATAAAGCTAAAAATCACTTTTTAAGTCCATTCCACATGGAAAATTATAAGCTTTCTCTTAAATAATTCTTTAAAGAAATACAAATTAAAATCACAGAATGTCTTTAAAATATGATCATGAAAACACTACATATCAAAATCTGTGGGATACATTTAATGAGGCGATTAAAAGAAAATTCACTAAGTTAAACATGTTCATCAATAAAATAAAAATTAAAAAATGAATTACATTCTTAGCTAAAAAGGCGAAAGAAACAACAAAGCAAACGAAAAGAAAGGAAAATAGCAACATAAGGGCATAAATTAATGAGGTAGAGAATAGAAAAACAGATCTAATGCTAAAACCACAATTTTTTGAAAAAAATTAACAAAGTAGACAAGCCATAACCTAACTTTATCAAAAAAGAAGAAATATACAAGGAAGTATAAATATACCAGGGGTGACAAATAAATTTAAATGCTAGGAAAATTCACCAATACAGAATACACAAATAATAAGGATTGGCTTTGGATCTCAATAGAAAAGGAAACAATAGGGCTTGGCTGGCAAGCCCCACTGAGGAGCCGGAGCTTAGGCCGCACTTACCCCCGAGTCCACTCCCGGTCCCTGGCCCCTCAGCGACCTGGCGAACCGGGCGACGCTGAAGCGGCCCATGGACTTCGGGACTAAGCTGCTGAGTCCCTGCTCCCCCGAAGCAGTGGCGCTGCGCCTCTCTGCCGGGCCCCACTCTGGGCCTCAGGCCCGGACGCCAAGCTGCCGCCGCCGCTTCAGACACAGACCCCACCGCCAAGTCTGCAGCAGCCCGCCCCACCCGGCAGCAAGCGGCGCCTTACAATTCCAGAGCAAATTTTTCAGAACACAAAACTGAATATAGTCGTTATCAGAGGTGGAGACATTTAGAAATTGTTCTTAATCAGAGTGAAGCTTGTGCTTCAGAAAGTCAACCTCACTCCTCAGCACTCATAGCACCTAGCTCTCCAGGTTCCTCATGGATGAAGAAGGACCAGCCCACATTTACCCTCTGACAAATTGGAATAATATGTGAGCATGTCTTAGACTATGAAGATAAGATTCAGGAGGATTGTGAGCAAATCCTCAATACCAAACTAGCAGGACAATATGAAGGAATCTTTTGCGAAATCCACACATGATCAGATTATGCAACGATATGGGACAAGGCCAACAAGCCATGTGTCCTGAAGCTTTGTCACATATCTGGGTATCAGGTTTGACCTCAAGAGATGCCTGCTGTACACTTTTTGCAACTGGTTTGATAACACATTTCAGCTCCAACTTTGCATCCTGAGAATACTTAAACATTTCTGCAGGTCCATTTTATACAACTTGAAAGACCTTAAAACTTTTTGGTTGCCACAAGCATATCTTCCTTTTCTGCTCATCCAGTAAACAGCTGTGCCCTACTGGAGCAGCAGTTTAGCAAAATATGCCTTCAGTGGCACTCAACAAATGGAACTTCCCCAAGCACAGTTCTGTAAGAAGTGTGTATGAGAGTGTGTGTATGTATATTTCAAGTTATTATTTGTATAGTGCAATTTTTTTTTGATCTTGGGGATTCTGTTTTTAATTCATGACAATTATGGTTAAAAACATTGGCTTGGCCGGGCGCTGTGGCTCACACCTGTAATCCCAGAACTTTGGGAGGCGGAGGTGGGTGGATCACCTGAGGTCAGGAGTTTGAGACCAGCCTGGCCAACATGGTGAAATCCCGTCTCTATTAAAAATACAAAAATTGGCTGGGCATGGTGGCAGGCACCCGTAGTCCCAGCTACTCAGGAGGCTGAGGCAGGAGAATCACTTGAACCTGGGAGGCAGAGGTTGCAGTGAGCCAAGATCGTGCCATGGCACTCCAGCCTGGGTGACAGAGTGAGACTGTCTCAAAAAAATAAAAAATAAATAAAAATAAATAAAAAATTGCTTGTTCTACAGAAGATCATTAATGCTTTGTGACCATATAAGTTGCAATAGTGGATTGTTTTTATGTGTAGGTTTTATTGTTAAATACAGGGACTGTTTCCAGGCACAGAATATGAATCGTAAGTTAGGATGGACATTAGCTGTGATTATGATAATATAGCAAAGGTCTGTGGTCGTAGATCTACAAATATGTGGTGAGAAATTAGAACTGGAGATGAGCCATTGACACACGGACTCTGCCTAAGCGTGTTAGAAAAATACTTTGACTCCAAGCCTTAAAATACTCACACGGAGTCGGCGCTCACCTCATTCACACAATCACAGAGCTCCCTGGACATTGAACCTCTAAAGGGAAAAGGTCTTCCCTGGAGCAGAAGGATCAGGGTTTGCTTGGGAGCATAACAGGTAAGCTCAGAGCTGGGCCTGGGCCTCGGCCAGGGCCAGGCCCCGGCAGCACTGCTACTTGGGAGGAGCCACTTCACCTTTGTATTAGTTATTAAAAATAGAATTTGGATCCTTTGGTCAGGTTCTCCCAAATTCATTTGAGGTGTCCACGGTCAACTGCTTGAGCTGTTTTGGCAACCCCCTGCCCGAAGTCACATATAGGCTGTTCTCAACCTTGTTTCCAAGACTGAAGAACAGAAAGTAGCCTCTGTTTTGAGCAGGTAGAAGTATACATTTATTTTTCACTGTGACTTGCTCAGGACCATATTTTACAAAATGCCTTGTTTCCTTTATTGTTTCTGGAAAGGAAAAGTTCTGTTTATATTCTTTTAGTTTGAATATAGAATAGTTTTTTAAATCAGGGCTTATTTTGAAAAAATCTGAGTTTAATTCAAATGCATGACAATACCTTACAAAGTAAGGTGTTACTCAGAGACAGTTATTCAGATCAGATGGCTTAGAGAAATTTCTGGAATACTCATGTTTGAAGATTCCTTATTAATGAATGTCTTTAACTTAAATCTAACCAAAAACTGCAACATCATTCTTTGTACATTTTCATTATATAGTGTTAACAAGCTTAGTTGCAAACAAATAAAAATACTTAAGCTATTTGTTTACTTTGCCTTCTTAAAAAAATAAACAATAAGGAAGCCAGTGAAAGTAAAGTGGAATAAAGAAGGGAGAGTATTAAAAATCATGAGACAGAGAGAGAGAATAGGGTATTGGACGGGGGAGCGGAGGCTATTATATAGGGCTTTTGGGCTATTGGAAGGACTTTTGCTTTTACTTTGAGTGAAATGAGAAACCACTGGTGAGTTTTAAACAGAGGAATGGTCTGCTCTGACTTGACCTGAATACAGAAGAACGGTCTAGCTGCTGTGTAGACAATAGTAAGAGTGTAACAGGGATAGCAAAGAAAAGAGACACATAAAAGGTCTATTGCAATAACATGGAACAAAAATGGCTGTGGCTTAAATTTTAGTAAAACTGGTGGAGGTGACTAGAAATGGTCAGATTACATATATAATTTGAAAGAAGAGCCTACGGAATTTGTTGATAGATTAGATGTCAAAAATCATACATGACTAAAGTTTTTAGTCTGAGGGAGTAGAAGAAACTGAAATGGAGAAGCTTATGGATGGAGTAGGCTTGGAGGGAAAGATCAATAGTTCATTTTGGACATGAACTATTTGGAAATGTCTTTGGAACTGTCTAATAAACGGTTTGAAAACGTCTAATAGACATTCATTGAAGGTTTCAAATAAGAAATTACATACATAAGTCTGAAGGTCAAGGGAGAGATCTGAGCTGGAGAAATAAATCTGAATCTTTCCTTCCTTTAACAAATATGGGCCGGGCGCGGTGGCTCACGCCTGTAATCCCAGCACTTTGGGAGGCCGAGGCGGGCGGATCACAAGGTCAGGAGATCGAGACCACGGTGAAACCCCGTCTCTACTAAAAATAAAAAAAAAAAAAAATTAGCCGGGCGCGGTTGTGGACGCCTGTAGTCCCAGCTACTCGGGAGGCTGAGGCAGGAGAATGGCGTGAACCCGGGAGGCGGAGCTTGCAGTGAGCCGAGATCGCGCCACTGCACTCCAGCCTGGGCAACAGAGCAAGACTCTGTCTCAAAAAAAAAAAAAAAAAAAAAAAAAAAAAAACAAATATGTACTGAGTGTCATTCCTAAGTCACGTGTTGTGCTGGAATCTGTGCTGTCCAATAGGGCAACTACTAGCTACATATGGTACTTCAAATTTAAATTAAATATTATTAAATACAAAGTTACTTATTCTAACTAGCCATATTTCAAAAGCTCATAGCCACATGTGCCTGGTGCTTCCCAATATTGGACAGAATATATAAGGAGCATTTCCATCAGCACAGAAAGTTCTCTTAGACTGTGCTATGTTGGGTTCTATGGGCCAAGATATGTGTGTGTGTGTGTGTGTGTGTATATATATATATAAAAAACAAAGAAGCAGTGGCAAGTATAACAAGTCAGTCACAATTTTAGTAGTAAAAATGGTTTAAGATCATAGATACGAGTATCAAAATATCTTTTTTTTTTTTTTTTGAGATGGAGTCTCGCACTGTCACCCAGGCTGGAGTGCAGTGGCACGATCTCGGCTCACTGCAAGCTCCGCCTCCCAAGTTCACGCCATTCTCCTGCCTCAGCCTCCCGAGTAGCTGGGACTACAGGCGGCCACCACCACGCCCGGCTAATTTTTTGTATTTTAAGTAGAGACGGGGTTTCACCGTGTTAGCCAGGATGGTCTCGGTCTCCTGACCTCGTGATCCACACGCCTCGGCCTCCCAAAGTGCTGGGATTACAGGCATGAGCCACCACGCCTGGCCTAGTGTCAAAATATCTAAATTCAAATTCGGGGTCTACTTTTTGAAATTTACTTAAATTTTGTGCCTTACTTTCTCCATCTGTAAAATGGAATAATAATAAAACCTAACTCATAAACATGATGTGAGGTTTAAATAAGCAAAAAATTACAACACGCTTGTTATAAACCGTGGCATATAGTATCAGTGGTATGTTTTTGTGTTGTGATTAAACCACAGTGACAAATTTGTTGGTTATAATATTTTGAATAAGAAATTCAAATATGTGTAAAAATATTTTTGCTGCACATAAAGTTCTTGAATACTATATGTACTATGAATATGAGGACGTGCATATGGGAGGAGTGATAAAATATGAGGCAGGATGGGCCAAAATGTTACAGTGACTTCTGCATTTGCCAGGACCAACTCTGCCAATTTCCACTGTATTGACAAAACACAAAGCAATCATTCATACAGTGAATGGTTATAGGTAATATTAAATGAGCCTGTATCAACAAAAACATGAGTTAAATCATAGGAAAGGAAATACAAGGGGTTGATTTATGAAGAGCATTTTATGTGTCTGCTTTGGCAACACATATATAAAGAGCACCTAAGAATCTGAACTTGCATTTACTTACCTGAAAAAGCCTGGGTAAAGACATGTTGGGCTTGTGGCCCATCTGCCAACTCTAGTCAACAATATGGGGACCTTAGAAGATATGGATTAACAAATCTATATCTATCTCTATCCCCATATATAATACACAATAATAAATGTAATTATTTTTCTGAAAACCTGAAAAAACAATGACTCCTATCTCAAAATCAAGTATTTCTGGCCCAAGCTGACACTGATGGATAAAATATATTAGCCAAGAGAAAAATGAAATCATCAGAGAGGGCTGAGAAAGTTTCTTGGGCTCTGACTAAAGGCTCTTTGAAGTTAGACTTTCCTAAGCACATTCCATTTAAACTACTCCATGAACTAAACCTGCTACTAGTTTCATTAAGACTAGAACTGACATCTTGTAAAGGATTACTATAATTATATAT
Source organism: Papio anubis (assembly GCF_008728515.1). Lineage (NCBI taxonomy): Eukaryota > Metazoa > Chordata > Mammalia > Primates > Cercopithecidae > Papio > Papio anubis. Next base: position 83,598,900 of record NC_044996.1, on the reverse strand, counting down.
TGTTTGGCTAGTTGGGCATGTATGTATGTGTATGTGTGTATATGAGTGAAATAGTTGTGCATTAGAAAACTTTGTATTCTTTAATTCCCTGGTGTCACATCTGTAGAAGTTACATTGATTTATTAAATTAGAAAGGATATGAGTACCATTTTATTAATGACCTAATCTCTTCTTCCCCGTGCATAGGCCTACCACCTCTCAAGTGCAGTATACAAAGGTATACTTTTCCATGAATGCCTTCTATGTCAGATCTAAGGAGGAGACACACACACAATATTATTCTTTTTCACAGAGAAAATGATGACAAAAATGATGTCCAGATCATCATGGGTCACACCATGGGGTCCTAATTTTGAAAGTATCTATCTCATATTGATTAAAATACCGAGAATCTTGGTCAGATCCCAAGGACAAATCATATAACAACATGAGGTTGATGGGCATGTCTACACAGTCCCCAGGCATGCTGATAATCAATTCACTTCCTGTTTGTTGGTAGCTGGCTGATAGCCTCAACTCTCCATAGATGTGTTAAGTGGAAACCAGCATAAATTACATGATCTTCACATCACTCAGTTGGAAGAGAGGTTGTAACAGGAATACTATTTAGCTTTGACTTTGAAAATGCATGTGGTGTGTATCTATGGGCACATACACATGTATATTTCAAGGAAGAGGGGTACAGAAACAAAAAGGCAATGTGATACATGAGTTTGCTAACAAGAAATCCAGATAGACACTAAATCCTGTTTATAAAATAGTAGTGTTATGAAAAGCATAAAACAGCTTAACAACACAAGTTCATTTATTGTATGACTATATGGGCTGCTACATATTGCCACACAGACTACTCATTGTACAGCACCATAAAAAGGATCATTCAAAAGCCTACAAGATAAACAGTGAACCCTGGTGTAGAACAATATGGCAGCCCTGGCTATACCATACAAGACAATGGAGAAATAAAAATATAATACCATAATAATGTACACTGAATACCTACTCAAAGACAGATACTGTTCAAAATGCTCTACACACATTGAATTTGGTTATTCCTCACGACAGTACTATGAATTACATGCTACTATGATCCACAATCTACAAATAAGGAGAAATGCAGTGAGCTTGATATGACTTGCCCAAGGTCATACAGCTACTAAGTTGTGGAGCTGGGAGACAAACCCAGATAGTCTGACTATAGAGCCCATGTACTTAAAAACTATGTTGTAAACAAAACAAAACAAACAAATGAAAAATAACCAGGCACTTACCTGGCTTATCTGTAAAATTAAAATTGAATACCACCTCTAAAGTATTCTTGCCAAAAAATTAAACTTACAACTGATTAAGCCTCTAGACCAAAATACCAATGTACAGGAAAAACAGTCACCAGACTATATTTGGTAACAGAATCAGAACAATCCGGGATAATTCTACAGAATAAACAACCCAGTTAATTCCACAAATAAATGGGAAAAAAAAAAAAAGTGAGGGGAGAGCTATAGATTAAAAGGGGCTTGAGACTGAACAAAATGCAATGTGTGGACCTTGTTTGGATCCTGATTCAAACAACCAAACTGTAAAACAAAATAAAATAAATCATTGAAAAAATTTAAATGTAATGATATGAAGAAATTATTTTTGCTTTTTAGTGTGAAAATGGTATTATGGTATATGTTTTTTAAAAGAGGCACTATCTTTTAGGTATGACATCTGAAATCCACTTCAAAATAATCCAAGAAAGTGGGTGGGAGTAGAGCTCAACAAGTTTGGTTATTTTTTGATAATTGTTGGAGCAAGATGATGGATACCAGGAGGTTCTTTATATTGTCCTCTTCCATATACATTTTAGATTTTACATAATAAAAAGTTATTTAAAAAAATACTGGAGTTACAGAAACTGGTAACTATGGTTGTTTCCTGGGATGGCAATGGGGTGGCTGGGAGCCAGGTGTAAAAAGTAGACTTTCTTTTTACTGTTTATCTTTTGTACTTTTTAAATTTTTTGCTAAGTACATTTATAATCTATACAAAATTAATTAAATTTACAAACAAATGCAAAGTTCAATGTGGGCAAGGCCCTACCAAGAGAGTGCATGTTGGCTACCTGCAGTCCACTGGGGAGTTGGTTATAGATTCCAGTAGAGAACGCTAAGAAAACAGGTAGGGGACTAAGAAATCTCTAACCAGATAACCAGACACCAACCTCTTAAGAATAACTTAACATAAGAAATGAAATAACAGCTTCACTGTAGGCTTGGGCAAGTGCCAGCTGACACACATTCCCAGTGGAATCTTCCCTGGAGCTGTATCAAATAAACACTGAGTAAAGAGGGAAACTAAACCCTAAGGCAACTCCATTTAGATTTGCTATACATAATTCATTGAAAAGTTTGACAAAAACAGATGCAACGTATTGGATTCAGGCAGTATGATGAAAACCTCTGAGAAGTAAATGATGAAGGCATGAAGGAGGCAAACCACCTTCAAGTAGTCAACCCAAACTGGTACTATACCCATATAGGGTCACTGGATACAGAGTCCTAAATGATCACCCAGAATGGCTCCTTCCTTATGTAACATGGAAACTTTAGAAATCTAGACACCACAGGAACAACAGAATGATCTGGCCTATGATTGGGCCATTTTATAACGCTAACAGTTAACACTATTTTAGAAGTGTCTATAATCAGAAAAGCAAAGACTATGTACAATTTTGTTCATCTTTCTCTCCAGCAGTTACCACAATTCTTAGCACACAATACATATCCAATAAAGATTTAACTGAAAGACTCAAGAAAGGCCAGCATAAGCAGAACCACTTGCAGGCCAGCATGAAGCAACCTGGTGAGGGTGATACAGAATGGCTGGGCTCCCGGATAAACCCCACCCTCAAGCCTGGAACCTCGGCCATAAGTGAAAACAGCTGACCCCTGAAGGGCTGGGCTCCCGGCTAAACCTCACCCTCAAGCCTGGAACCTTGGCCCTAAGTGAAAACAGCTGACCCCATTTTTCCACCCAAATAATTGCCTTTTTTGCCTACCCCGCCCCCTATCCAGTGCCCATAAAAAACAGATCAGCTGGCAGGGAAAAAAAAAAGAGCAATACAAGCAGCTGATGTAAGTGGTTGGGGATGCAAGCTGCTGAGCCTCAGGGACACATGTGGCTGAGCATCGAAGACTACTGATAGATGTAGCTAACTTCAGACAGTGAGGCTTCAGGGAAAATCACCTTCTTCCCACACCATCCCCTTTCCAGTTTCCCATCCTGCTGAAAGCCACTTTTATCACCCAATAAATCCTCTGCATACACTACCCTTCAAATAGTTTGTGTGACCTGATTCTTCCTCGATACCAAACAAGAACTTGGGCATCAAAAAGGGCAGGTGCAAGAGCCTGTCACTCTGACCCTGTTTACTGGGCTGCTAACACTTGGCCATCCACAGACTGCAGGCTGGGTGAAATGAGCCACTCCAGTTCCTGTCCACAAAGGGGGTAAAGCTCAAGGGAACAAATCCCATCTCAAGGGCAGAGAAGAGAAGGACTACATGCAAACAAAACTGCTGTGTGTGAAGGTTACCAGTCAGACTTCGTAAACTTTCTTAAGCCTCAGCTACTTCAAATCTAAGATGCCTTTAATTATAAGTCCCATCATTATCATTTTTATAATACTAAGGAAAAAATTCACCAATTATACTGTGAGATACCATGAAGTATAAGATGAATCCCAATTTAAGAGATGTTACAATATAGTGAGATAGGGACAACTATGTAATTACTAGTTAATCAATGAAATGTGATGTTTATGTTCACTTAGGCAGGCTCTTCCCAACTAGGTCTATAGTACCTTGGCCACAAGATATAAACTTTAAGTTGTTTTAAGAAGTTTCATGAAATCAAATCTTCAGATAACTTATCAATGATATAGTTTGACAAGTCTTGTGATGAACTACCAGTTATTGAGGAATGAAATTATTGTGAAAAATATGGATCTGGCAATCACTCTAAATAGGACTCCTCAAATAAAATCTATTATTTTATAGAGTTGCAAGGATTGTTTCATTTTAATAAAGTGTAAATTCTGGGATGTTGACACAGAAGACGAGAGATTATTAGTGACAAGATGAGAGAAGATCTCAGAGAAAGTATGAGTGTCAAAGGCTGAGATTTATGAGATTGGATGCTGTCAGCACTCGAATTGTGGCTATGCTTTATTTTATTTAATTATAATCTATGATAAAATTCAATCTATAAAGAATAAATGGTCAAATGGAAATTGCATAGCTTAAAAAACCTGGATGAGAGTTAGGTACTACTACTGGTATATATTCTCCTGCAAGGATCTTTTTGTCATATCTGATTGAAATTGCTCAGTTTCTACAAATTTGATTTCATTATTTGTAGCCTCTTGTCTTCTATTTTAAGACTCCTATAGAACAAGCTTTTTATTTGAGTTCCTGTATCCTGGATTCAGACTTGAAAAATCTCTTTTGCTAAAGAAACATGGGCTCTTCAGGAGGATTCTGGAAGCCCCAAGGGCACTTCAGATAACAAAAACATACATTAATTCTCTTTGGAGTCATGCCCCATCTCTGACAAGTAACATGACTGCAGGGAGAAACTGCCCAATGTCAGGCCTCAGTACAAACGTTTTAAAAAACATGTTGTTGTTTAATGATTTACTAAATATAAAACCAACAACCTCCATACAGGGTTAGGAGGTCAGAAAAGAAATTTTCCAATTAGTTACAGAGACAAGCTCCCTAGAACTTTGAAGCTACACTTGGTGGTAAAGGCATAAGAGTTGAAGATGTCCAGAAGAGGAAAAATGTTTTTACGTTTTTGACACCAAGAGACAGCAAAATGAAATCAAATTTCTTCATCTTTGGGAAACGAGTACCTTGGGGATGACAAAGGCCCATCCACAGCTGTTAATGGGGCTAAGTGAGGAGACAGTGACTACTACAACTGATAACATGACTCACTATGCCTAGAATGCCTGTATAGTGTGGTTTATGTTGAATACCTGCATTCCTTCTGGGGGTCTGGTATTTTCATATGTGCTGGACAGAGGTTGCCTTCATAACTAGCCCCCAATAAACCTTTGCCAATTAATAATTTAATAATATCCCCCAATAGACAACACTTCATACGTGCTGTCACAAGCAATACTGGAGGAATTTTGTACATCCTGAGTGACTCTACTAGAGGACTCCTGGAAGCTTGTGTCTGGTTTCCTCTGAACATCGCTCTATGTGCCTTTTCCCGTTGCTAATTTTGCTTTGTATCCTTTGACTGTAATAAATCACAGCCATGAGTAACAATATATGCTGAGTCCTGTGAGTCCTTTTAACAAATTACCAAACCGGGAGGTTATCTTGAAGACCCTCAACGCACATGGGAAAGACATTTCAGGACTTGTTCAGGAAGAGCTACAATTTTCTTTTCTTTTTTTGAGACGGGATCTCATTCTGTCAACCAGTCTGGAGAGCAGTGGCATGATCGCAGCTCACTGAAGCCTTGACCTCCTGTGCTTAAGCAATCCTCCCACCTCAACCTCCCAAGTAGCTGGGAGCCTCCCAAGTACAGGAGAATGCCACCATGCCTGGTTATTTTTTATTTATTTATTTTTTTTTGTAGAGACCAGGTTGTGCCATGCTGCCCAGTCTGGTCTCAAACTCCTGGGCTCAAGTGATCCTCTCACTTTAGCCTCCCCAAGTGCTGGGATTATCAGCCATGATTTCCTTTTTAATCTTTTGGTAACTCAACTGACTAGGCCATGTTGTACCATAAAGGGTAGCAGTGATAGACAGTGAAGGACTAAGAACAACACTGAAAAGACAATAGTACAGAAAATAAGAATTAAGTATAAAGAAGGTTTGCATAGTCACATAAATAAGTTTCAGTTGAGAAAAGGAACCATGGTTGGAATTTAGACATTAACATTTATGAAAAAAAGTAAAAAGAAAACATTGGGAACTTAGAAATCAAATTATATTAATGTAAGAAGTAAAAACTTAGGGAACACAGGGTGAAACTCCAAGTTAATAAATCATAAACTCAGAATTTTGAAAGTTTCCCTCTGCCACTGCAGTGTCTAAAGCTGCCTTTGGAATAACAGCACATTCCACCAGAAACCATGTAAAATTATATCCTCTGAAAAGAATAATGGCATTCATTTATTTATTAACTCAACACAAATTTATTTAGTAGCCATCCTGTGCCAAGCCCTGTTTCAAGGTGCTAAGGATACAGAAGTAAACAAAACAAAACCTCCACCCTTCATAAAGCTCAATATATGGATCATTTCATGACTCGTAACTAAATGAGTTTGAGGTCAACAGAAAAGTGTGCCATCCTTGATCTTGGCACAAGAAAAACAACAATTGTGGAACATCATATTATTAGAAATGTACAATGCTTTGCAGGTTTTCCAGGACAGTATTAAGGAAAGTCTTCGATGATGAGTAGAAATGGTAAATTGAATTATGAAATAATTAGATCTAATAAGAACAAGCTGACACTGTACAAAACTCTGAGAAACCTCAGAGGGAACAGAAAGATACTAAGAGGAATGCTAGATAACAAGGTCATAAAAAAGTAATTATAATATATGTACATTGTCAAGAAGTTATGCCTGATTTTGTAAACAGAAATAAAGAAATGATATAGGTTGAAGAAAACCAGCTTACATCTTGGTTATCATTCATATCACCTATCACAAACTGTTATTGCATTGAAAACCTCCAAATATATGGGTAGTAGATTCCAACTTGTTGACACAAAGACATCATTTTCTACAAGCTGATATCCTTAGAATGCTTGCATGCAAGAACAGCAGAGGTTGTTCAAAATGATGGCATCTGAGTCAAATTAAGTCTGCAGATATGTTTTGATTGCCTTGCATACTAATGTTTTTTATTTGTAAAGTATTTCAAATATAAAGACAAAAAGGTGGGGGAAAGCAAACACCCATGTACTAATCATATCTTAATATCATGCTGTATTTCCATCAGATTCTTTTTATAAAGAAATTAAATATTGTAATCAAGTCCTCTCTGGACCCACATCCTTCCCTCTCCAGAGATAACCACTATCATAAATTCAATCTTTATCATTCAAATACATGCACATACCCATGAACGCATTATTTGGCAAGTCTTTACATTTAATTCAAATGGCAATAAAATATATGAATCCTTCTACAGCTTACTTTGTTTAGTCAAATTATGTTTTGATACTTATACATGTTTGATATATCTTCTTTTAGTTCGGGGGTTGGCAAATTTACCACCACTGGGCCAAAATAGGCCTTTACCTGTTTTTGTAAATATTACTGGAACACACCATTTTCATTAGCTTATTGACTATGGCTGCTTCTATATTACAACTGCAGAACTGAGTACTTGTAACAGATACCATACAGACCTCAAAGTCCAAACTATTTACTATCTGACGCTTTACAGAAAAAAATTGTCAACTCCTATAATAGTTTATTCATTAAATGGCATCGTATTTTAAAAATCAGAATTAACTGCTAACATTGAAAAATTAGTTTTCACACAAATATCTGGATTCCAAACGTTTCTTGAAAAATCAGAAGCTCTGGCAGCATAAAGTCCACATTCTAGTAAGGCTAGTGTGTGGAAATTGAGACATGGCTGCCCTCTTTAGGCAGAATATATGCTCTACAGATCACCACAGTCCTTAACCAGCTTAAGTGATTCATTCACTTGCCTGTCCTGTGGAAGCCTGTGATATCCACCAGTCTTCCTTTTGCTGTGTTAATAATATAAATATTAGTTAATTAGTGAAATAACTGGACTACAACAAGTGAATCCTTATCAGGAATAGAATAAAAAGAAAGACCAAACAATATACCAACATTATCTGAGAACCTGACTTTGTACTTTATTTTATATAAATCTGGCCAAGGGTTAACTTGTATACTCTGGGATACAGATTAATACATCTCACCCTCATCCCAAATTTAAAAGTATCCTGGCTCCACCTGACTGTGATAAAACAGATTACCCAGGACCCGATAATTAGGTCAGCAGAGGGGCCTAAGAAAGCTTCTTGAAACTTTCTATAAAAGGGCCTTGATATTGAGAGTTCTTGGGATTAATCTACTTGCCATGCCATAAATGGAAATTATACTCCTCTTTACAAAGACCTCAGATGCTTGCCACAGAAAGATTATGCTTACCTCAAACTATCTTTGCGGGGGTGCGTGTGTGTGTCTGTGTGTGTACACAAAGGCAAACATGTTCACAAGCAGGCATGCATCCACACACAAGTCTGTGTACATATATGTGCATATGGTAAATGAAAACTGGAATACTGTATGATTAAAAACAGAAACTTTATGTTCATTAGTACTTATCCTAAGATCTCCACAAGACCTCATATTTCTACAAAATATATTTAAGATGACCCAAAGAACATGAGTAACATGTTAGAACTGTAAGACCCCTTCACCCTCCAAGCCCATGCCTGTCCACTCAGGATAAGTAAGCTACAACTGTTTCAAGGGTGTTGTGGGAGAGGTCTTTCTTCATAAATGTCCTCCCTAACTAGATCTACTCTAACAGTGGGAATTAGAAAGGATGTCATTCGAGGAGATGCCCAAGTTGGCAGAAATCAACTCCAAGGATAACCTTAGTGAAGGAAATGGGATAAGGAATCATAGAATTCAGTGTGATTGGGAGAGAGTTATACAAAAGCAAATCCCAGTTTGCCTTGATCGCACACTTGATATGAGGAACACAGTTCTTGATTTCTACGTCTCTGCTGAATATTTGTTTGTAACGGGTTTTCCTGATGTGCTAATAATACGAATTAGCCTTCACAGAATAAAACTGAGATTTCTTAAGCTTCCTGAAATAGAAAACAGCTTACAAGACGAACAGGAGATGATAAAGCCCCACTTACTTGCTGAGTGACCTAGGGCAAATTATTTGATTTCAATGACATGAGGTAAAAAATAGCACCTAGTTTGTAAGAGTTATGAGAATTAAATAAGTTAATAAATGCAAAAACCTTAGACTTTGGTACTCACTAAATACTAAATAAACATTTGCTACTATGAATGATGATAATAATGCTGCTATTCCTGTTATCATAAAAATGTAAAAGAAGTTACAATGATGAAATACAGCCTAAGAATCAATTAGTGGATAGTCAATGCCTTAAAAGAATCGTTTTGACATCTATTTGATTAAGCTTCATGGCTAGCTCCAAAAATTAATGGTTTAACATGACCTGTGGCCTGTTTTCCTGTAATCAAGGATCTCTAAAGAATTTGCTCTCTATGTGAGCTCCTATGCTTTTGACTTGAGCACCATCTCTCAGTAAGGGAGATGAAGGTTTCCTGAGAGATCTGTTGTTTCCAGTTATGAGAAAGGAAGAAGAAAGGCTTAGTGCTATGGACTGTGGTTTGAATGAGGAAGTGGGATTTTAAATGACATTGCTAGAAGACACTATGACTGGCTTATGGGAAAGGAGAAAGCAGATCATTAATAGAAAATGCCAGTGATAGAAGGAAGATGATGACAGGCAATGAGATTAGGAAAAGCAAACATGGAACAAGAAAAAAACCACAAAAGATATTAAAGAGATATGATAATATGATAACACCATAAAAAAGAAGAGTTAGCCATAAACTTGTATACTATCCCGAAGTTAGACTGTTCTCCTTGCTAGTATCAGGGTTGTTTATGCCAACACTGTACAGAATGCTCTTTATGAAACTGGAAGTTTTCTTTTCCAGCCTGTGTTATCATGTCTCCTTAGGGCTGCCAGTGGAGACCAAATGAACACTAAACTTCACCTTCTGAAACCAATTTAGTGAAACCTGTTATCCCCAAAGACCTGCTCTGGGAAGGGCTTTCCAGCAGCTGAGAGCTCAAATGGTAACAAGCAAAATATGAGGAGGAAAAGGCAAATAAAATTGAACAAGCTGAGACGGTTGAGCCCATAATGAAAATGAGGAAAAGGGGCAAGTTTATTATGTTCTGAGTTATATGAAATGGATATTTCCAAGTAACTGTGAAGAGCACATTATTATTGGGAAGTAATCATGGTAACTCTTAAGAATTCACACATCAATGATAATAAATATCTCAAAGAGCTAAACAAAATCATGACAAACATCTTCAGATACCCAGGGCCCACATCCCACTGCACAAAGCAAGCATAATGCCTTGGGCCCAGGATACTGTTAGAGGCTCTGTAATGTTTTAATTTCTTTTAAAATCAGAGGAAAATATGAATACAAGACAGCCTGTAAAATATTCATCTCTATAGCAATGTAGACATAAAACAGAATTTTTAATATTTTCATGGAAATTGTCAGTATTTTTGAAAGATATTTTAATAACTTTTAGGTAGCCAAATTTTTCATGGTCCACAAAACAAAAGTGCCTATTGCCCATGAAAGCCATAATGTGGTCCTGCAGCGACCTTGTCAGAGTTCTCAAATTCAGAAACATTATTATGAAGAATAACAAAGCCATACCTGAGATATGTATTTTAAGGACTCCGTAAGACTCATTCCAATAAATGACTCCTTGCTCCTGCAGCTTTCATAATTCAACCAGCCAAATGAAAAATCACCACATACACTGACCTTTCCAAATCCCTTGCAAATAGTCAAAATAACAATTATCACATCTTTGAGTGGAAGGCTCTAATGAATATGAAGCAAATCAATTTATGAGAAGTTTTACCAAAGTTTTAGCTAACAAGCATTAAATTAACCTCCATGGTAGATACTGACCTGAAGTCTCAAACTTTCCCACAACTATGATTTTTCTCATAATTAGTATCATTTATATATACCCTGTCTTCTTTAGTTGTGAATGAAAAATAAGATGAACAAGAACACATCAGCAAAGAAGACATACAAATGGCCAAAAGCACATGAAGAGATGCTTGACATTAATCTGTAGGGAAATGCAAATGAAAACCACAAGTAGATACTGCTTTACACACACAAGGATGGCTATAATCAAAACACTAGAAAATTAGAAGTGCTAGTGAGGATATGGAAAAACTGGGATCCTCATACATTGCTGTTGGGAATGTAGAATGGTTCAGCTGCTATGAAAAACAGTTTCATGGTTCTTCAAAATCTTAAATACGAAATTGTCATATGATCCTGTAATTCTACTCCTAGTTATATACCAAAAAAAATAATTTGAAAACAGAGACTCAAACAAGTACATGGACGTTCATGTTCATACCAGCACTATTCACAAGAACTGAAAGGTGGAAACAGCTCAAATGTTCATCAGTGGATGAATGGATAAACAAAACTTGGTATATACAAGCAAGGGAATATTATTAACTATGACAAAGCATGAAAAACTGAACATGCTACAATATGGATAAAACTCATAAACATTATGCTCAGTGATAGAAGCCTAACATAAAATACCACATATTATACAATTCCATGTACACAGAATTATCTAGATATGGGTGGGACATCCAGAATAGGGAAATTTACAAAAACAGAAATAAGACTGGTGGTTACCAGAGTAGGAGAAAAACAGGAACGGGGAGCAAATGCTTAAGAGAAATGCAGTTTCCTTTTAGGGTGAGGGAAAAGTTTTAGCATTAGATAGAGGTGGTAGCTGCACAACACTGTAAGGGTATGAAATGCCACTGAACTTTTACTTGAAAATAGTTAATATGTGAATTCCACCTCAATAAAAAAAAGAATGTCACACTGAAATATGTAAGAATCATTCTGTACAGTTATCTTGAAGAAAGGGTACATAATGTACTGTTGAGTGGGAAAAAATGGAACATAATAAGTTGCGAGCACAAATCTAACCTATCATTATTTTAATATTAAAATTCAACAGCAAAAGGTTGTACAATAATGAATAAGATATTAACAAACCTACATCTGAGTATCTGAGAACATGAATTGGCATTTGTCTACTTAAGACTAAAGTAGATGAAAAGGTAATAGACAGATGAGTACACTTGGACTTGCCAAGTGTTGACTAATGAAATGGATTAGCAAATATAATTAAGCAAGTAGAGTCAGCAAAGTAAAAAGATTCTAGGACTTTGAGGAACAGTTGTGAAACTATAACCTTTTTAAGCCATTTCATCTAAATTACCTCCCAAAGAGGTGAGGTCAGGAGAAATTAAGTAACTCAGAAAAAACTGTATGGAAGAGTGGCTAATATTTGTCAGTAAATAGAATTTTGTGATTAAAAAAAAGAGTCTGAAATTGGAATTCTATGTCCATTATTATTATAACACTTTTTATTTATGAATTCATATTGATAGAACTTACATTGAAATATACATGTCTATCTCTCCGTGTGTATATAAAATTTATTTAGTGGAAGAATAGAAAGTACATGAATCGTATTTAAGTAAGGAACTAGGTTAAGAAGTCAAAAATGCAGGACTATGACACCACCTGAGGGAAAAAATGTCAGTAAATACCACACAGCGTAACAGTGGCTTCAGGATTCAGACATCTGCCTAGAGGCCAGAGGTTGGCAAACTTTTTCTATAAAGGGCCACATATACACTTTAGATTTTGCCTGCCATATAGTTTTTATCACAATTATTTACCTCTACCATTGTAGGGGAAAAGCAGCCATAGACAACAAGTAAAAGAATGGGTACGACTATGTTTCAGTAAAACTTTATTTTACAAAAACAGACAGCAGATAATAGTTTGTCATCGCATATTCAAGAGGTCAGCTGGCTAGAGAGCATGCCTTTCCAGTCTTAGTAGGTATGAGTCAATTGAGGCTGAAAGACATATCCATACCCATCCTCCAACAAACCATCATGAAAATAAAATGATGCTGAGCAAGGAAAGACCCTAAACTTCATAGGCAGTAACATTCAACCTGTTATGATTTTATCAACAGTTTTTAGTCCACCCCTGGATGAGGTGAACCCAGCATTGACAAGTCCTGCACAGGGGCAGCTAGATGCTGATAAAAAAAAAGTCACACAACAGGTAAGACAGGTGTCACCATATACTCACAAACAGCAATCTCCCCTGGGCATTTAATACCTTCTAGCAAGTCTGTGTTCTCATGTCAATGTACTCCTTCCCTCCCTTGAAACAGTTATTTCAAACTTCCTCCAATTTCCTAAGACCTGAAATCCCTCACATCTCTACTCCCTTGTATTAGTCTGCTCTCGAACTGCTATAAAGAACTACCTCAGATTAGGTAATTTATAAAGAAAAGAGGTTTAATTGGCTCAGCGTTCCACAGGCTGTACAGAAAGCATCGCAGCATCTGCTTCTGGGGAGGCCTCAGGAAACTTACAATCATAGTGGAAGGTGAAGGGGAAGCAGGCATGTCTACATGTCCAGAGCAGAAGAAATAGGGGTGGGGTCAGATCTTGTGAGGACTTACTCACTCACTATCACAAAAAATAGCACTGAGGGGATGATGCTAACCCATTCATGAGAAACCACCCCCATGATCCAATTACCTCCCACAAGGCCCCACCTCCAACATTGTAGATTACAATTTAACATGAGATTTAGGTGGGAACAAACATCCAAACCATATCTTCCCTCTTAGCAGGTAGCCTTACCATACACTTCATAGAGAAAGCAGAAGCTACCATAAAAACATGTCCTTCTCTTTTCTTTCCCAAATTAACAAAGCTTCTTGTGTTTACTAAAACCTCTCCTCTTAACCTTCTGTTACAATGAAAGAAGAGGTCATCCTCCTATCAAAGGCTCATCTCTCAATAAGTGCTCCACATCTCAGACCCTTTCTTCATCGTCCTCAGAATCTTATCCTATTTTTTTTATTATATTTTCTTTTTTGAGATAGAGTATAGCCCTGAGACTGGAGTGCAGCGGCAAAATTACAGCCCACTGCAGCCTCAACCTCCCCAGGCTCAGGTGATCCTCCCACCTCAGACTCCCAAGTAGTTGGGACCACAGGCACATACCACCATGCCCAGCTAATTTTTGTATTTTTTGTAGACAAAAGGTCTCACTATGTTGTCCAGGCTGGTATGGAACTCCTGGACTCAAGTGATCCACCTGTCTTGGCCTCCCAAAGTGCTGGGATTACAGGTGTGAGCCACACCACTTGGCCTGACCTTACCCTATTGATTCTCTCTTAATATCTCCATCTACATCTATTCTGCTAGCTCCTTACAGTCAGCAAGTAAACATGCTCATGTTGACTTATTGAAGAATGTATACATATAGAGAGTAGGGGAGGCTATAATGCAGACAATAGCTGTTAACAGAATGTTGTAAATTAGAAAGTAAACGGACAGGCCGGCGACGGTGGCTCACACCTGTAATCCCAGCACTTTGGGAGGCCAAGGCAGGTGGATTACCCGAGGTCAGGACTTCAAGACCAGACTGGCCAACATGGTGAAACCCCATCTCTACTAAAAACATAAAAACCAGCCGGGTATGGTGGCAGGTGCCTGTAGTCCCAGCTATTCAGGAGGCTGAGGCAGGAGAATCACTTGAACCCAGGAGGCAGAGGTTTCAGTGAGCAGAGATCACACCACTGCACTCCAGCCTGGGTGACAGAGTGAGATTCCAAATCAAAAAAAAAAAAAAGAAAAGAAAAGAAAAGAAAAAAGACAGACAGAAAGCAAATGGGCAAATTATTAATAGCTTGTTGTACCAGAAAAATCTCAAACCAACTTAAATATTTTGACACCAATAGTAAATAAGCTGTCTTGTGGCACCAAACCTCAGAAAGCCATACCAATCAGGATTACTTATATAAGTGGGGAGTTTTGGTAGAGCTGAAAATAGGAGAAATGACTGAAATTCTGTAGAAGGAGCAGTTAGACCGCCAGATACCCTCTCAAGCACTTCAAACAATATGACTGAATACCTTCTTTTATCTGTAATTGTGTTAAGTATGAGGCAGAGAGTGTGACCAGCCCCCAGTGAAAACCCTGAACATTGAGTGTCTAATGGTCTTCCCTAGACAGAAACATTGCCTGTGTTGCTTTCTTTTTGTTACTGGGGTAAGAATGTGCTTTGTGTGACCCCTTGTTGAAGGGAGAGAGCATAAGGAAGCTCGCACAAGGATTCCTGTGCATGCCACCTGTGTCTTTTTCCCTTATGATTTGGCATATGTTCTCACTTATGCCATTATAATAACCCTCAGCCACTAACACAAGTATATGCTGAGACCCCGTGATTCCTTCTAGTAAATTTATGAACCTGAGAGAGGTCTTGGGGATTTATGATATAGTGGTCATACACTGTAGCCCTGGACTATTTTGTTTCTATTACCATTAAAGAATAATATTAACATTTTTCAAAATTATATGTATGCAGGTTATAGATACTTGATTTTCATTTCATAATATTAAAGGAGGAGTTACCAAATATTCATTATAAGAGAAGGACCTTATGTCTAAAAAGGTTAAGAAACACTGCTGTAGACAAAGAACAACATTGGCAGCAATTTTATTAACAATCATGAAAATAATAGCAGCTAATATTTACAGAGTGCTTACCATATGCCAAACATTGCACTAAGTGCTTTCTGTGAATTATTTCAGATGTTCCTCACTATAACTCCATGACATGGGCACTATTATTTTCCCCTTTCACCTGTGGAGAAAGAGAGGCTCAGGCAGGAGAGCCAACTAGACTAGCAGCATAACTAGCAGATGGCAGGAACAAGGTTTTAAGGCAAGTATCTAGATTACAGAGCCCCTTTCATCTATTCAGGCATGGTGTTGCCACCAAAACAACACAGCAGAATCCAAATAAATATATCGTCTAAGGACAGCTCATAATTTGTGAGGACTGATAAGCAAATATGTTAATAAATTCTGCCAGTTAAAATTATATCAATTCTTCCTCATCTCTCTTGGAATAATTCTCTCATATTTAATGTTTGATACAGAATGGAAATACCAGGATCATAAATGTGAAGCCATTGTGAAGCCTACCTTTTTAGATAGTGCATTTTATAACTGGTCTACTATCATTCTTATTTTGAAATCACAGTTCTTAGTTCTTTCTTTACAAATAGAATGTAAATTCCCATAACTTTTCAGATTGCTGGAAAAGGTCAGAAGCCATAGTAATTTAGAAATGGTCAGTTCAATATGTTGATGGATTTCATATTTTCTGTGAAAGGTCAGAGGTTACAGGTACCTAAAATTGTAATACTGTTATCCCTATAGTTTTATGGATTTCTAAGAAGGACCAAAGCATAAAAGAACATTAGAAGAACAATAGTACACACCACACACACACACACACACACACAAATGGAGTAGTACAGATTTTTTTTAAGTCTATTCAAGGTGAAGTCTATGCTGACCAAGCTAAGTAGTGTAGAAATCGGGGGTAGAGTCGGCCGACAAAAAGCATGGTAGAGGGTGCAAAAGCACAGTTTTTATTTGACAAGCAAGATCAAGTAGAAAGACAAAAAACAGTTTCAAGTGAAACTGTAAAATTCTACCCATCCCAAGAAAAGCAAATATAATGACCAAGTTAAGGAAGAATCAGAATGAATTTTAAAACTGCTCTGAAGTTGTGTATTAGAGAACATAAAAGGAACAGATCACTACATAAATCAGTGGTTCTGTCTTCTATAGTTTTGCCACATTAAAAAAAAAGGAAAATGAAAAATTTAAATCAATTGCTCTCAGACTTCAGTGGACATGATAGTAACCTGTATGCTCAGGCTACCTGATATGATTAGCCTTTGTGTCTCCACCCAAATCTCATCTTGAACTATGATCCCCATAATCCCCACATGTCTAGAGACAGACCTGGTGGGAGGTGATTGGATCATTGGGGTGGTTTCCTCCATGCTGCTCTCCTGCCACCATGTGAAGAAGGTCCTTGCTTCCCCTTTGCCTTCCGCCATGATTGTAAATTTCCTGAGGCCACCCTAAGCATGTGGATCTGTGAGTCAAACCTTTTTACTTTACAAAGTACCCAGTCTCGGGTAGTATCTTTATAGCAGTGTAAAAACAGACTAACACACTACCTCTTCACAAACTTTGATTCTCAGATCCCAGGATGTTTAACAAACATTCCAGATGATTCAGACACAGATTGTCCACCACCACATGTTGGACATACTCTGCACTGTAAGCTGTGCTTCTGATATCTTACTAGAAAACCCAAATGTCCATCAGTGACAGACTGGATTAAGAAAATGTGGCACATATACACCATGGAATACTATGCAGCCATAAAAAAGGATGAGTTTGTGTCCTTTGTAGGGACATGGATGCAGCTGGAAACCATCATTCTTAGCAAAACTATCACAACAACAAGAAAACCAAACACCGCATGTTCTCACTCCTTAGGTGGGAACTGAACAATGAATCACTTGGACTCAGGAAGGGGAACATACCACCGGGGCCTATCATGGGGAGGGAGGGGGAGGGATTGCATTAGGGAGTTATACCTGATGTAAATGACAGGAGTTGATGGGTGCTTGTTGACGAGTTGATGGGTGCAGCACAACAACATGAAAGCACAAGTATACATATGTAGCTAACAAACCTACACGTTATGCACATGTACCCTAGAACTTAAAGTATAATAATAATAATAAATAAATAAAAATTCAGAAAACCCAACCTGATAAGCAGGTTACAAAATGTGAAGACTGGGATAATGTAGAGAAAGAGTTTTTGTTTCTCTACAATAGGTTTCGAAGTAATGGTAAAACAGATGTAATAACAGAGGTATGTCAAGTACCAAATCTACTTTTTAAATAAAAATACAAAGAATAAGAAGAAATTTCAACTGATAAGATAAAGCTATCTGAGTACCATACAGCAATTGAGTGTCCTTGTATGTCTAAAATAGCAATGGCACGCCAAATACAGAGAAAATGTGTCAGCATCATCAATATCTACAAATTTCAGTTCAAAATATAACATGGTATCAAGGAGGCCAGCATATTCATTTATAATTAGGGGAAAGATATGCATTTCCCTACTTTATCAGAAATTTCTTAAAGAAAGATTAATAACATCCTTGCCAGAGGCATTGTTTCTTAAAGAAAAAATCTTTCAGCAAACTAAATCAGAATTACTTGGGTTGCTTGTTTAAAATGCAGATTATCATCTTAGTTCTGAGGAATCAGAATCTCTGAAGGAAGAGGTTAAAAAAAAATGGTAACATCTCAGATTCTGGGTAATTTGAAAAAAAAAAGATAAAATAAATATAAAAATATAAAACAGGCACGCATATACACACAAACATATTGAAATATGCAATTCAGCGGCTTTTAGTATATTCACAAATTGTACAACTATAACCATAATTAATTATAGAACATTTTCATCATGCAGAAAGAAAGTCCAAACCCTTCAGCAGTCAGTCCCCATTTCCCTTATTCCCCACCATCCTGGGCAACCACTAATTGACTTTCTTTCTCTGTAGATTGGCCTACTATGGAAATTTCATATAAATGCACTCAAACAACATTTGATCTCTTATCACTGCCTTCTTCCATTTAGTATAATGTTTCCAAGGTTCATCCATGTTGTTATGCATCAGTACTTCATGCCATTTTATTGCAAAAACAATATGACTTGAAAAATATACAAAATGTATCACATATGAAAGAAGAAATGAAGAGACAACTAGATGCTTGTTTCCAAAATCAAGTGAAATCCAGGATGTAATTTCATTAGTAGACAAATCCCCATAATTGCACTCTTGTTTATTGACAGCAAGTATAACCAAAGGGAGTTTCTATAAAGACCTAAGATGCTTACAATGCACACAGTATGTAGTAAAAATGACGACAATACCAACAATGCTAGAATTAACTCCATGAGTAGGAATAAAAGGTAAAAATTATGCCTTGAAAATATTCCATGGCAAGGCAGACAACTTTTTGGAGTTGTGCTGTAAAGTAACCATATGCACACTTGGCCCAATTTAATCTGAATTTATATTAAATAAAATTTAAAATGTATTTCCTTAGTTGCACTAGCTATCTTTCAAATCCTCAATGACCACATGTAACTAGCATCTACCACATTGGATAACACAGACAGAGAACATTTCTATCATAATAGAAAGTTGTATTGGACAGTGCTCTTCTGGAGATAGATAAAATTGCCATACCGTAACTCATTTATTCACTCCAAAAATATTTATTAAAAGTATACTGTCCAATGGTATGTTGGATAAAGAAATTGTGGTACATATACACCATGGAATACTATGCAGCCATAAAAAAAAAAAATCATGTCCTTTGCAGCAACATGGATGCAGCTGGAGGCCATAATTTTAAGCAAACTAATGTGGGAACAGAAAACCACATACCACATGTTCTCATTTATAAGTGGAAGCAAAACATTGAGCACACCTGGACATAAACATGGGACCAAGAGACACTGAAGACTATTAGACAGGGGAAGGAAGAGGAGGGCGTGGGTTTAAAAACTAGCTATGGATACTATGCTCACTAGCTGAGTGCAACATACGCATGTAACATACCTACCCATGCACCCCCTGTATCTAAAATAAAACTGGAAATTTAAATAAATAACAAAATTAAATTAAATTAAAAAGTCTACTTTGTGCACACTAGGTATGCCTAGTGGTGCATGAAACATGAAACACAAAATTCATACCCCTATGGAGCTTAAGTACTAATGACGGCAAAGAGAGGATAAACAAATAATGAAAATGTATGACAAAGAATGTATTAAGTATTGGTAAAATGAAATATGAGGGATCAAGACAGATAAAGAGGCGCTATCTTCTTTTTTTTTCTTTCTTTCTTTCTTTGAGACGGAGTCTCGCTCTGTCACCCAGGCTGGAGTGCAGTGGCACGATCTCGGCTCACTGCAAGCTCCACCTCCCGGGTTCATGCCATTTTCCTGCCTCAGCCTCCCGAGTAGCTGGGACTGGGACTACAGGGACCTGCCAAAGAGGTGCCATTTTCTATCCAGTGATATGGGAAAGTTTCTGTAATAAGGTGAAGTTTATGCTGAGATCTGAAGAAAATGGAGAAAGCGCCTTGCACAAAAGCAGTGTAGAAAGAGAAACTAACTAGTGCAAAGGCCGAAGGCAGGTATAGGCTGGATATGTTTTCAAAACAGGTAGGTGCTGTGGCTGCGGGGCAGTGACACATGCAAGAGTACAAACAAAATATAAGCAACTGTGTATCAAACACAGATGTTGGGGGGAAATCTTGCTGTTGTCTGGAAAGTTTGGTTAGACTGTTATTATTACAGTATACTTTTTGTATGTCAAATGTTTCTCCACGTTAGAAGAGATACATATGCAATGGCAATATGAGGAGCTCCCAGCAAAACCACCACAACTGGGGAAAATTATTTGTTTGAAAAATAACCATTTAGAGTCTCTAGAAACTGTACTGATGGTATATGGCAAATGGAAAAACATTTTTTAGTAAAATCTATGAAATCTCAGTGAGAACAGCAAGAATCTGTGGCATCTGAGCCACAACCTGCTCCCTCCCCCTTCCCCTGGACTGCTTAGCAGGGTAAAGTTTTGCTTATGCCTGGGGCAGCCAAAAACTGAGGGCATGCACTTTCCCTCCAGGAGGTGATTGGAATTTTTCATCCTACCCTCAGCCCTAGGTTACAAAAGCTCTATGGAGACAATCATGTTATAGAGGTCTGGAGCTCCTTTCCTCAATCAAGTGACCAGTCACAGGACAGAAGTTCTACCCTAGGAAAAGTAATCTGAGAATAGGCCCCAATCAGCCCTTCTTCAGCTAATTCACAAGGTTCCATGCAGGGAGAGGGAAGCCAAGAAGACCATGGGTTACTGTTTTTACCCAATGTCCTCTTCCTAGAGCATGCCATTCTGAGAGAAGGATGACACTATCCTCACCCCCACCTCCCAAAGCTTTAGTGCAAATGTTCTGCCCAGGGGGAGAGGCAGGCTATTAAAAAACAGGTCCAAGGCTCTCTAGAAGGGAACTGATTTTATTTAAAACAGAGTGTAAGGAAGTTTGAGCCTAAGGGAGTCCCTGAAAACTGTAGATTTTTGTGGTAAGCAATTATGAGGAGGTTAGTAGTTTAATGAACTCTTTAAATCATAAGCCAGCCAGTTTACAAGTGAGAAGCAAAGAAACACATAGCTGGGAAGAGCCCACCTATGGCTGGAGCAAGCATGAAACACTGGCCTCAAAGACTACTCCTGCAAAGGGATCCAAAAATAAATGTATCACTGTGGAGCAGATTATGTCCCAAGACACTGTCAAAGTCAATGTAGCAATCGGTCAACAATTACTCAGGGATAACAGCTGGGTATGATACCAACAAATGAAGAACATTAGAAATAGTAAATGAGAAGTTTAATAAACAAGTTTTAAAAATTATATACTTGCTCTCCATTCCTCTCTCAGGTTCAATAAAAGACAAAAAAACTATAAGTAACAATTGTAATAATGTATTGTTGGATTTACATAACGTATTTAGACATCATATGTGTAACAACACCACCAAAAAAGGGAGAAGAAATAGCTACAGCTCATGAAAATTTAATATCTGAAAGAAATTCTGGTAAGTTCTCACATAAATTGTTAAGTCCTAGAGCAACAAGTAAGAAAATGAGTAAAATAAGAAAATATCATTAAAGGATTAAAATGTTACAACAAAAAATACCCATTTAATATAAAAGAAACCAGTGAGAGGAACAGAGGAACAGAAAAGATTATGCATATGGAAAACAAAGAGACAGACATAAGTGCAATCATGCCAATAATGACATTAACTATTAATTGATTGCACAAGTTAATCAAAAGGCAGATATTTTCAGACTGGAAAATTAAAAAAAAAAAAAACTAAACAAGATCCAGTTGTATGCTTTCTATAGCAAACACATGTTAGATTTAAACATACAATAAGGTTAAATGTAAAAGGAAGACACATATTATACAAATAGAAAGCACAAGAAAGCTGGAATGGCAATACCAATATAGAAAAAATGAACTTCAAACCAAAAAATATTAGTAGAAACAAAGAGGAATATTTAATAATAATAATAAGGTCAATCCATCAAGAAGACATATAAATTATAAACACACATACAACTAACAACAGAGTACAAACGTACATTAAAGCAAAACTGACAGAATTGGAGGGAAAAATAAATAATTCCACAATAAGCAGACTTCAATACCCCACTTTAAATGATGGATAGAACAACTAGGCAGAAGATGAATAAGAAATAGAAGACATTAATAGGCCTATAAACCAAGTATACATAATAGATTAGCTACAGAACATGCCATTCAAAAAGAACAGAACACACATTCTCCTCAAATACACATTGAACATATTCCAGAATATACCATAAGCCAGGTCATAAAACAAGCATCAATTATTTTAAAGGAAAGGAATAAAACAAAGTATGTTCTCTGAGCACATGGAATACATTAGAAATCAATAACAAAGAAATTTTGAAAATTCACAAATGTGAAAATTAAACAACATACTCCTAAAAAACCAACACATCAAAGAATATTACAATGAAAATTAGAAAATATTTTCAGATGAATAGAGATGAAAACATATATACCAATGATGAAAAAAATATACCAATACTTCTGTGATACAGGTAAAAGCAGTGTGTTTGAGGGAAATTTAAAGCTGTAAATGCCTATATTACAAAAGAAGAAATATCTCAAATCAGTCACCTAACTTCCTACCTTAAAGCACTCGGAAAATAGCAAAGTAAACCTAACAGCAAGAAGAATAAAGGAAATAATAAAATTAATGAAATAGAGAATCAAAAAATAAACATAATTAACGAAATATGAAAAAACATATGACAGTTCAACAAAATTGACAAATCTTTGGCCACAGTGACCAGGAAAAGAAAAGAGAAAACTCAAATTAGTAAAATCAGGGACGAAAAAGGGAACATTGCTACCAACCTTACAGAAATTTAAAAGATCACAAGGATATACCAACTATATGACACCCAACTAGATAACCTAGATAATATGGACAAATTCCTAGAAAGATGCCAGCTAAGAAAATAGACTCAAAAAGAAATAGAAAATCTGAATAGGCCCACAATGAGTAAAGAGATTAAATTACTAATTAAAAATTGTTAATTTGGTGAATTCCACCAAAAACTTCAAGAATTAATATGAATCTTTCACGAACTTCCAAAAATTGAAAGGAAAGAACACTTCCCAATTCATTCTATGAAGCCGATATTACCCTAATGCCAAAACCAGAATGTGACATGAGCAGGTCATTCAAAATGGAGGAAAAATGAATAGATAATAAATGCATTTAAAAATATTCCATTTCATTACTTCATTAATAATTAGGACCTTAAATAGAACCTCAATTAGATACCATGCAAAGTCAAAGGTCAATTAAATACCACATAATATCCACCAGAGGAGCAAATATTAAAAAACAGAAAACAAAAAAATGATAAAGATTTAGTACAAAGGAACAATCTTTACACTGATGGTAAAAGTATACTTTTGGTCAATTACTTTGGAAAATTAGTACTGTTTATAAAAATTGAATGTGTATATGCCCTAGGTGTCTGCAATTTCACTACTTTATATACCTACCTAGAGACACTTGTTGGGATATGTGAAAAAAGAAGTATGGTAGCATTACTTATAAAAGTCAAAACACTAAAAACCTGAAAGCAGCAATAAACGTCCATAAACAAGGAAATTTATAAAGTAATTGGGGAATATTCATATAACGGAATACTATATGGCAGCACAAATTTATTAAATAGAGCTTTGCACAGCGACATGAATGAATCTCTAGATGATGACGTTGAGTAAAAAAAGAAAGTAGTAGGAATACTACACTGTAACAAAACTTATATAATGTTCAACAACAGGCCAGTGTGTTTGGGAGTGTGCATGTGTATGTGTGTACTCAGTTGAACCATATAAAATTCCTATAATTATAGACCAAAAATGGTTGAGTTGTGGCCATTTCACTTAGCACAAACTAAAACATATAGTAAATCTATAAAAAGGAAAAAAAAGTAAGGGATTGTTAAACACTAAATTCCAGATACTGGTTATTTGTATCGGAGCAAGAAAGCAATATGATCTGGGAGGGTTATGTGAAGGGGTATGCAGGAGGCTTTCAAGCTATTGGAAATGTTCTGTTTTTATATGCTGAGTTCTTATAGACTTATTATATTATTGATTATACCTTATATATGTTATTCAAGATCCTTCATATAAACCAAATTTCATTATAAATTAATAGTAATGAAATAATAAAAAACTAAATGAAGAGATTATTTTTTGAAAGAGTATGATTGAGCAATATATACCATGTCATCAATGGCAAACAGCATAAGCCTCTCTCTGGATAGTATAAAAAACTTAAGTAACACTGCAGAAACAGAAGAAAGAAGTAGACAATATTAGAGTACATACAGAGTAGGAGGGAAGAATTATCTCTCTATGGAAATCATTCTACTTAAATTGCCAAGAACATTAAAAATATAGAGGTATATAATTTTTAATTATGCTTTCTAAAATGTAAATTCACATGTCATTATATGGAAACAGTGGCATTCGAAATTTCAAGGCTGAAAAGAGTTTTAGAAACATGTTTTATATTGTAAATCAGCTAATTATGTTACTTAATCAAGTGAAAATATAGGCTCATCTAAGTCATAAACAATTATTTTAGAATACGGAGGAGTTGATCACATAATAAAATGTATTTATCAGGCATTTAGCTTGAAGAAACAACTTCTTTTATTATTAAATAATAAAGTATATTTTTAAGTTAAAGGATATTTTACTTCTCAATTCAAAAGAAAATATAATAAATCATGTATTATGTAAAACCTGCTAGTACTTTAATCTGGATCTTTGCAAAGGAAGACTTTGCCTAAATAATAGGCTTTCGTGAACTCCAACTATTTTTGTTAACAGATAAATGTACTTGAAAAACATGCACCTCTTTCATAAGAAAGGAATAAAAATTAAGTTACAAAGGGCATTTTGATATCTAAAGGTTGTAGTTCCAAACTGAAGAAAAATAAAAATGGTTCTTAAAATGCACAGTTAGAAATATGTTGCTAATTTAAAGTTTTCTACCTTGGATCTTCTATTGTACTAATTTAAACAAAAACCACTGAATTTTTTTGTTGTTGTTTAAATTCCGTATATAAATGAGATCATGCAGTATTTTTCTTTCTCTTTTGGGCTAATATCATTATGATGTTCATCCATATTGTTGCAAATAGCACATCTCTTTCTTTTTTAAGGCTGTGTGATAATCCATGTGTGTGTGTGTGTGTGTGTGTGTGTGTGTGTGTGTGTGTGTATACATATATGCCACAATTTATTTATCCATTCGTCAACAGATACTTTGGTTATTTCCATATATTGAATAATGTGAATAACAATGCAATGAAAACGGAATGCAGATATCATTATGAGGTGTTGATTTCATTTCCTTTGGGTATATACCCAGAAGAGGGATTGCTGAGTCATATGGTCGTTCTATTTTTAATTTCTTTAGAAACATTCATACTATTTTCCACAGTGGCTGTTACTAATCTACCTTCCTACCAACTGTATAGAAGGTTTCCTGTTTCTCCACACTCTCAAAAACACTTGTTATCTTTTGTCTATTTAATAACAGCCATTCAAATAGGTGTGAGGTATATCTCACTGTGGTTTTGGCTTGCATTTCTTTAATGATTAGTGCTGTTGGTATAGGTATTGAGAAGAAATGTGGTTATATCCCATAAAGGGTCATGCTGAGGTAAAAAATCACAGGATAAATTATAAAATGAAATTAAAACATATAACCATAAAGATCATAATGGTGATTAT
Organism: Papio anubis; assembly: GCF_008728515.1. NCBI lineage: Eukaryota > Metazoa > Chordata > Mammalia > Primates > Cercopithecidae > Papio > Papio anubis. Next base: position 83,573,093 of record NC_044996.1, on the reverse strand, counting down.
ACCGACAACATTTAAAAAAAAAACACCTTCCATTTATGGACAGTTTACTGCAGACATTTTCCATATAAAATGTCATCTAATCCTCACAACGACTCTATGAGGTAGGTACTACTGTGATTCCTACTTTATAGATGGAGATCAGGCTCAACATTAAATAATGTGTCCAAGGTCAAAAAGCTAGATCATCTAGCCAAAAGCACTCATAGTGTTAATAGAATTCATTGAACTGCTCGTGTTCCCATGAATCACAAATGTTCTTAATGGCATCTACAATAGTGAACCCTTTCCAGAAGGTTTTCAATATACTCTGCCCATATCCATTAGAGGAATCACTGTTTATGGCAGCTATGGCCTTACAAAATGTATTTCTTAATAAGACTTAAAGGCAAAATTACTCTTTGATCCATGGGCTACAGAATGGATGTTATTTTAGGAGACAGGAAGACAATGTTAATCTCCTTATATATCTCCATCAGAGCTCTTGGGTGACTAGGTGCATTGTATATGAGTAGTAATGTTTTGATACGAATCTTTTTTTCTGAGTAGTAGAGGTTTCAAGAGTGGGCTTAAAATATTCAGTAAATTGTGCTGTAAACAGATGTGTTTTCATCCAGACATTGCTGTTCCATTTATAGAGCACAGGCAGAGTGGCTTTAGCATAATTCCTAAGGGGTCTAGGGTTTGCAGAATGGTCAGTGAGCACTGGCTTTAACTTTACATCACTAGTTGCAGTAGCCACTAACAGAAGAGTCAGTCTGTCCTTTGAAGCCAGGCATTGACTTCTCCTCCTCTCTAGCTATGGAAGTCCTACACAGGACTTTCACTAGAAAGCTGTTTCATCTACATAGAAAATTTGTATTTTACTATAGCCACCTTTATCAATGATCTTAGCTACACCTTCTAACTACATCTTCTAGACAACATGCATCTACATTAGCACTTGCTGCTTCACTTTGCCCTTTTATGTTATAGAGACAGCTTCTTTCCTTAAACTTCATGAACCAACCTCTGCTAGCTTCAAATTTTTCTTCTGAGGCTTCCTTACTACTCTGAAGCTTGAAAGAATTGAAGAGTTACAGCACTGCTCTTTATTAAACTTTGGTTTAAGGGAATGTTGTGGCTGCTTTGACCTTCTATCCAGACCACTCAAACATTCCCCATGTCAACTATAAGGCTGTTGTTCTTTCTTACCATTTGTGTCTTCACTGCAGTAGCACTTTAAATTTTTTAGTAAAAAACAGTTCCTACAAGGATTTCTCATTTGCATTCACAACTTGACTATTTTGCACAAGAGACTTAGTTTTTGGCCCATCTCAGCTTTCGACATGCTTTCCTTATTAAGCTTAATCATTTTTAGCATTTCATTTAAAGTGAGAGATGTGTGACTCTTTCACTTGGACACTAAGAGATGATGGTAGAGTTATTCATTGGCATAACTGCAATATTGTTGTGTCTCAGGGAACAGGGAGGCCCAAGGAGAGGCACAGAGATAAGGAACTACTGATTAGTAGAGCACAGCACAACATTTACAGATTAAGTTTATCATCTTATATAGCGTAGTTTGTGGCATCCTAAAGCAATTACAATAGTAACATCAAAGATCAATGATCACAGATCACCATAACACATATAATAAAAATTTAAAAGTTTGAAATATTCCAAGATTTATAAAAATGTGACATAGAGATAAGAAGTGGGCACATGCTGTTGAAAAATGGCACCAAGAAACTTGCTCAGTACATTGCCACAGTGCTTCAATTTATATAAATAATTGTTTAAAAACACAATATCTGTAAAGTGCCATAAAATGAGGTACACCAGAATAAAGCTAAGTGCACTAAAGTGAAGTATGCCTATATAAAGTTAGTTACGAAGATGGTGTAAACCAGGCATAAGGAAAGACACATAAATCAGTATGATAAAATTCAAAAACTACATTTATAAGTTCATTGCAAAGGTGCCAAAGCAATTCACTGGGGAAGGGAAGCCTATTCGAGGAATTGTGTTTTACATAATCACATAAACAACTGCAAAAAGATGCATTTAGATCCACAATGCATGCCATATACACACATTAACTCAAAATGCATCAAACACCTAAATGAAGGGGTTAGGAGATTTAAATTTTTACAAGAAAACATAATTGGTGAAAATCTTTCAGATGTTGGGTTGGGCAAAGATTCATTAGATATGAAACCAAGGGTACAGTGAATACTAGAAAGAAATAACAAATTATGTCTTGTCAAAATTCAAAACTTTCACACCTAAAAAGAAGTCATTGGCCGGGCACAGTGGCTCACGCCTGTGATCCCAGCACTTTGGGAGGCTGAGACACGTGGATCACCTGAGGTCAGGAGTTTAAGACCATCTTGGCCAACATGGTGAAACCCCATCTCTACTAAAAATACAAAAATTAGCCGGGTGTGGTGGTGGGTGCCTGTAATCCCAGCAACTCAGGAGGCTGAGGGAGAAGAATCGCTTGAACCTGGCAGGCAGAGGTTGCAGTGAGTCGAAATTGTGCCATTGCACTCCAGTCTGGGCAACAAGAGCAAAACTCCATCTCAACAGAAATTAAAAATAAAGAAGAAGAAATAAACGAGAAAATGAGCAGGAAAAAAAAAAAACCTAATCTAAAAGAACAAAACTGGAAGAATCACATACCTGACTTCAAATTATACTACAGAGCTATAGTAACCAAAATAGCAAGGTGCTGGTGTAAAAATGGACACATAGGCCAGTGGAACACAATTGAGAACCTGGAAACAAACCCATACGTCTACAGTGAACTCATTATTGATAAAGGTTTCAAGAACATACACTGGGGAAAGGACAGTCTCTCCAACAAATGGTGCTAGGAAAACTGGATATCCACATGCAGAAGAATGAAACTAGAACCCTATCTCTTGCCTAAATCAAATTTAAATGTATTACAGACTTAAATCTAAGACCTCAAACTATAAAACTACTAAAAGAAAACATTGGGGACATTCTCCAGGACATTGGACTTGGCAAATATTTCTTGAGTAATATTCCACAAGCACAGTCAACCAAAGCAAAAATGGATAAATGGGATCACATAAAGTTAAAAAGTTTCTGCACAGCAAAGGAAACAATCAACAAAGTGAAGAGACAACCTACAGAATGAGAGAAAATATCTGAAAACTATGCATTTGACAAGGGATTAATAATCAGAATATATAAGGAGCTCAAACTACTGTATAGAAAAAAGATCTAATAATGAACAGACATTTCTCAAAAGAAGATAAACAGGTATATGAAAAGGTGCTCAACGTCACTGATCATCATATAAACGCAAATCAAAACTACAATGATCATCTTATCTCATTAAAATGGCTTTTATATAAAAGACAGGAAATAACAAATGCTGGCAAGGATGTGGAGAAAAAGGAAACCCTGGTACACTCTTGGTAGGAATGTAAATTAGTATAACCACTGAAGATAACAAGTTGGAGGTTTCACAAAATATCTAAAAATTGAGTTACCATATAATCTAGCAATCTCATTTTGGATATATATACACCCAAAAGAAAGGAAGTCTGTATGCTGAAGAGATATCTGCCCATCCATGTTTGTTGCAGCACTGTTCACAATAACCAAGATTTGGAAGTAACTTAAGTATCCATCAACAGATGAATGGATAAAGAAAATGTAGTACTTATACACAATGAAGTACGATTCAGAATGAGATTCTGTCATTAGCTGCAACCTGGATGGAACTGGACATCATTATGTTAAGGAAAATAAGCCAGGCACAAAAAGACAAACATCACATGTTCTCAAGTTATTTATGAGATCTAAAACTCAAAACAAGTGAAATCATGGACATAAAGAATAGAAGGATGGTTACAAGAGTCTGGGAAGAAGCAGGGGAGTGGAGATGGTTAATAGGTACAAAAATATGGTTAGAAAGAATAAACAGACCTAGTATTTGCTAGCACAACAGGGTGATTATAGTTAGTAATAATCTAATTATACATTTTAAAATAACTAAAAAATATAACTGGACTGTTTATAACACAAAGTATAAATGCTTGAGGTGATGGATCCCCTATTTCCCATGATGTGATTATTATGCATTGCATGCCTATATGAAAATATCTCACGTAACTCATAAATACATATACCTACTATGTACACAAAAAAATTAATAATTTTTTAACAATTTTAAATAATTTAAAACATATATATTGATTTTTTAAAAAGAAAGAAAGAAAATGAAAAGATCAGTAACAGACTGTGAGACAATATTTGGAAAACACTTATCTGATAAAGAACTTCAAACCAGAATTTAAAAAGAATCTTTAGAAGTCTATAGTAAGAAGATATGGCCGGGCCTGGTGGCTCACGCCTGTAATCCCAGCATTTTGGGAGGCTGAGGCGGGCAGATCACTTGAGGTCAAGAATTCGAGACTAGCCTGGCCAACATGGTGACACCCTGTCTCTACTAAAATTACAAAACTTAGCCAGGGCTGGTGGTGCATGCCTGTGATCTCAGCTACTTGGGAGGCTGAGGCAGGAGAATCACTTGAACCCAGGAGGTGGAGGCTGCAATGAGTCAAGATCACACCACTGCACTCCAGCCTGGGCAGCAAAAGCAAAACTCTATCTTGAAAATAAAAAAAGAGAAAAGAAAAAACAGAAGATAAACAGTCCAATCAAAAAGTGGACAAGAGATATGAACAGACATTTCATAAAAGAAGATATATCTGGCTAATGAGTACATAAAAAATGTCCAAGACCATTAATCGTAAAGGAAATGCAAATTATAACCACAACACATTATCATTTCAGACCCTCGTAAATAGCTATAATAAATATAAGACAGAAAATAATGAATGTTGGTGAGGATGTGGAGTAACAGGAATCCTCTCCTCATGCATTACTGGTAGGAATGTAAAATAGTGCAGCTATTTTGGAACAGTTTTCCAGTTTCTCACAAAGCTGAACATAAATTTAATATACAAGTCAGAAATTTTACTCCCAGGTACCTACCCAAGAGAAGTAAAAATATATGTTCATACAAAGACTTGAACAAAAGTATTCATGATGATTTGTTATTCAAACAAGACAAAACTACAAACAACCCAAATGCTCAGCAACTCATGAAGGGAAAGACAAGCTGTAGAATATTATTTAGCAATAAAAAGGAATGAATTCCTGATGTATGGGTATATCATGGATGATTTCTGAAACTTACGCTAAGTGAAAGAAGGTGAACACAGGATACCACATAGGTATGGATCATAATTCCATTTTTATGAAATGTCCAGAAAAGGAAAATTTGTGGAGACAGAAAGATAGAAAGATTACTTTGGCTTGGAGCTGGGATAAGACAGGCATAAAAATTTTCTATGACAGATTTATCATATGGGTATACCACTCATTAAAGTTGGTAAAAATTACTGAATTGCACACTTCAAATCAGTGATTTTATGAAATGTAAAAAAATTACCCAAAGAAAGCTTTTTAGAAACCCGAATATATGCATACACCTTGACCCAGCAATCTCAATCCTAAATATAGCTGCAAAAGAACTGAATACATATGTTCACCTAAAGACAGGTACAAGAATGTTCATAGCACTTATATTTGCAGTAACCCCAAGTGGAAACAACACTCATAGTGAATTCTTACAATTTTATGCTGTCTCAGTATCCATTCTGAATATAAGTTTAACTTTCTCTCACCAAGCCAGGCTCCATTATGTTACCCTTGACAGTTTCCAGTTCTCTGTCTCCTCCCAATTCCTTAATGTGTTCCATCCAGATATGTATCTTATACAACTGGCTCCTGATGACCACCTCCCTATGGAACACATAGATATAACCTAATTGACTTGGCCCATTCATCCCTTACACCGTGCACAGACTGTGCAGATATGCCACAGTGACAACCTCCCCACCAAGACGTTGATCTGGTATAACTCATGCCTGCTTGCTCTAAACCCACTAATGAGAACTCATCATAGGTAACCTGCTTTGGTAACATACTGGACCCAATAAAGGCCTCAACTCATTATCTCTCCACCTGCTGGTTGAGCACATTTCCCCTACAGTATTTCCAACAGCCCCTGTCGGTACTCCTGTTTTCCCATCAACCTGTGAATAATAAACTGTCTATATTATTTCATATGTTTTTGTTGTGTTGTCTCCTCTGTGTAGTATTACTCAACTGACACACCTATATCTCCCCAGAATGACACATTCAGACTTAACTTTTCTCCCAGTTAAGTCACTCCTACACAGTAGTTATCTTGACAGGAATAAACAGGACACAGGTCTGATAATAGCCACAAGCATCTGCCAGTATAAAATAATTTCTGATGAGAAAGACACTTGTTCACACCTCAGACAATTAGGCATCATACCATCTGCCAGGATAAAGAAGTATCCTGTGAAAGGCACATTGTAAACATCCACAACCAAATCCCTTGGAACCTGTTGGGAAATAAAGTTTATAGCTACTTTCCAGAGAGAGACTGCAAGATCAAATTAGGAAAAAAAAAAAAACAAAAAAAAACAACCCTAATATCCATCAACACAAAATGGACAAATATTGTATATTAATGTCTCAGAATATTGTACAGCATTGAGAGTGAGTGAACTATAACCATACTATAAACACCATGGCATAGGTGAATCTCACTTAATGAATTTCACTTAATATTAACTGAAAGAAGCCAAAACAAGAGAGCATACACTATTTACACAGAGTGTAATTCCATTTCTATAAAAATACTAATCTATCCTGTTAAGCCTTGACAAAGGTTAACCACTGGTGGAATTGTGATGGGAAGGGTCAAAAAAGGACTTTTGGGGTACCGAGAATGTTGTTATTTTAGATCTGAGTGCCAGTTACATGGGTTAGTTCATTTTTTGAAAAATCACTGAGATTTCTGCACTTTTGTGAACCAATGAACAAATTTTTTGAAGTTTCCCTTAAAATGCACAGTTAAGATCTTCACATTTCACTGTGTACTAATTGCACTTCAATTAAAAAATGGGAGAAAAGTGCCCAAAAGAAATAAGCTGCCTTATTTTGCTCTGAAAGAAAACCACAAATCTGAAAAGGTCAACACAAAGCCACCCTTTATAACAAGACGCAAAATTCAAGAAAAATTTAAATGAGAGGGCTGTAACAAAAGAATATGACTGCAGAGTTAGCAAATACGTTTTCAATAAGAAAATACACTCAGCCCTTATCGATAGTAAAAAAGAAGTTTCAATAATTCAAAAGTAGGAAAAATTAAAACTCTAATATTTAGGATGAGAATTTAAGGCCAGTCTTCTCAAGAATGTTTAGTTTATTAAGTTATTCTTTTTTTCTTTTTTTTTTTTTTTTTTTTTTTTTTTGAGACAGGATCTCACTCTATCACCCAGGCTGGAGTGCAGTGGTGCAATCGCAGCTTACTGCAGCCTCAACCTCCCATGCATAAGCAATCCTCCCACCTCAGCCTCCCAGGCAGCTGGGACTATAAGTGCAAGCCACCACACTCAGCTAATTTTTTTATATTTTGTAGAGACAGGGTCTCCCTACATTGCCCAAACTGGTCTCGAACTCCTGGGCTCAAGCAATCCACCTGCCTCAGCCTCCTAAAGTGCTGGGATTACAGGTATGAATCACTCAGCCCAACCTGGAATGGTTAGTTTAAAATCCAAAAAAAATGGCCAGGCACAAGGGGCTCACGCCTGTAATCCCAGCACTTTGGGAGGCCAAGACAGGTGAATCACCTGAGGTCAGGAGTTCAAGACCAGCCTGACCAACATGATGAAACTCCATCTCTACTAAAAATACAAAAATTAGCTGGGTGTGGTGGCAGGTGCCTGTAACCTCAGCTACTTGGGAGGCTGAGGTAGGAGAATTGCTGGAACCTGGGAGGCAGAGGTTGCAGTGAGCCGAGGTCGCACCACTGCACTCCAGCCTGGTGACAGAGTGAGACTCTGTCTCAAAAAAAAAAAAAACAAAAAAACAAAACAACAACAACAACAACAAAAAAAATCCCCCAAAACCTGTAAAATATTCAGAATTGTGTGAAAGAATTACAAATTCTGCCCTGCAGAGAGTAGATATAAGCATCATTATGTGTAAGACTGTTTCAACTATAAAAATGGAAAAAGTTTTAGGAGCAAATTTATACTGCATACCTAATAATTATGTTCCTTTAAGTATATTTTTTAAAATGTCTTCTGAGTCACAAAGTATTATTTTGGAAGGCAGAGAGTAATTTGAGTACATAATTGGTTATATTTATAATATGTGTGGTGGGAAAAATAAATTGTAGAGTTGCTGGAAAGGAAATGTAACTACTTAAACCAAACAAGATATTTTTTTCCTATTTAAATCATCGAAAAAGGAAAAAAAAAAAATCATTGTCTATTCAAAGTCCAGGCAAAAAAAGTTTACTAAACCGTAGTGACCATGATGAACTTCACTTGAACCCTGTGTTCCAAGGAAGCATCAATGGTTTAGAAATACCATACCCCCTAATCTTTTTGTGTTCTCAGAAACAAGTAACTTCAAAAGTCTACCCTGTCTTTGCATATAGGACACATCTTCATCCTACCTCATGACTCATGTAAGCCTCATGATGACTCTCTTGTAATCTGCCTCTAAAAAACCTTAAATCTCCTCCTGGGAGATATTCCTCAATAATGAAGGTTCTCCCTATTGCAACAGTCTAAATAAAGACATTCCCTAATGGTCTGGAACATCTTGTCTTTGACAAAGTGATCGTACTCGAAACAATGTGGTACTTGCATAAAGACAGACCTGCAGGCCAATGGAATAGAACAGAGCCCAGAAAGAATCCCTAATATATATGTTGCAATAATTTTCAACAAAGATACCAAGACCATCTAAAGTATAAAGGACAGTCTTTGAAACAAATGATGCTGGAGAAACTGGATATCTATATACAAAAGAATTAAGTTGGATCCTGACCTTATACCATATAAAAAAATTAACTGTAAATGGATCAAAAACACAAATGAAAGCAAAAACTATGAAACTTTTAGAAGAAAACATAGGGGAAAACTGTATGACATTTTATTTAGCAATAAATTCTTGAATATGCCATGAAATGCACAAGAAAGAAAAGGAAAAAAATAGATAAATTGGACTACAACAAAATTAAAGACTTCTGGGCATCAAATGGGAGAAAATATCTATAAATTGTGTATGTGTTAGAGATGAGGGGTTAATATTGAAAATATGTAAAGACCTCCTAAATCTCAACAAAAAATAAACAAACTGATTCTAAAATAAACAAAGATTTTGAATAGACATTCCTTAAAAGAAATAGCCCGTGTGCACATGAAAAGACACTCAACATTGTCACATGAAAAAATCAAATCAAAACCACAATGAGATACCACCTCACACCCATTAGAATGGCTACATATCAAAAATAAATAAATAAGCAAAATTCAAAGTGTTGGTGAGGATGTGGAAAAACTGGAACCCTTGTGCACTGTTGGTGGCAACATGAAATGGTAAAGCCACTATGCAACATAGTATGGTGGTTTCTAAAAAACCAAAAATAGAATTACTATATAACCCAGCAATTTTACTTCTCAACATATACTTAAACCCATTTATGCTGGAGGTTGCAATTTTTTTGAATTTTTGCAATCAGACTTTGGTGATGACCTTGAGCGGTAAGATATAAATAACTCCTACATGCTTAGCATTCCAATAATGGAACACTAGGCATAAATGGGTTAAAGAAGTAAAAGCAGCTTCTTGAAGGGATATGTGTATATCCACGTTTACAGCAGTATTGTTCATAATGGACAAAAGATAGAAGCAGTCCAAGTGTCTAACCACAGAAGAATGAATAAACAATACATATTGTTTTTATATATACATATATATATATATATGCATACATACATACACAGACACACACACACACACAGTGGAATATTATTTGGCCTTTAAAATGAAGGAAATTCTAACACATTCTACAACATGGATGAATCTAGAGGATATTACACCAAGTGAAACAAGCCAGTCACACAAAGACAAGTACAGTTCGATTTCATTTATATGAGGCACTTAGAGTAGTCAAACACATAGAGACAGGAAATCAAATGTTGGTTTCCAGGAACTAGGGAGAGAGGAGGATGGAAAGTTGTTAATTGTTGTACGGAGTTTCAGTTTTCCAAAATGAAAAGAGCTCTACATATTTGTTGCAAAATAATGTGAATACAATGAATACTAATGAACAATAAACTTAAAAATAGTTAAGATGGTAAATTTTGTCATGTATATTTTACCACAGTGAAAAAATACTCCCTAAATTGGGGCTTGATTAACCCTATATGAAATTTTAAGAATATACAGTCACAGCTAGATAATCTGGTCAGTTGCTCTATTATTCTTGCATTATTATAAAGAAATACCTGAGACTGCATAATTTAGTTTAAAAGAAAAAAAGGTTTAACTGGCTCACGGTTCTGCAGGCTGTACAGGAAGCATGGTGCTAACATAGGCTCAGTTTCTGGGGAGGTGTCAGGAAGTTTATAATCATGGTAGAAGATGAAGGGGGAGCTAACACTCATGTGGCCAGAGTGGGAGGAAGAGAGAGAGTGGGGAGGTGCTACACACTTTTAACAACCAGATGTCTCAAGAACTCACTCACTATCACTGGAACAGCACCAAGCGGATGGGGCTAAATCATTCATGAGAAATTCACCCCCATGATCTAATCATCTCCTACCAGGCCCCACCTCCAACATTGGAGATTACAATTTGACATGAGATTTGGGCAGGGACACAGATACAAACCATATCAGTTGCTCATAGAATAGACCTATATTTTACATAGGAATGTTATGCCAACTGACTGGCAGGGTATATGTTATTTTGTATTATCTCAATTGGAAAAGTTTGGAGATTTTAACATTAATACTTATATTTGGGAGAATTTTCTTGATCTCTGATACATCCATGTCAAAATACTACATACTATATTAGGTAGGTTTTCCTATAGCAGCATTTTTATTCCTTTGCCTAGTCTGTGAACATGGAGAATTGACAGAGACAGATAAATATACATTTAAAACTGTCCTAATCATATCAACTCTTTAATTACTAGCTCTTTGTTGAAGAGCTCAAAATTCAAACCGTGTAAGGGTTTCATAAGGTGAAATGTATATCTCCCCAAATGTATAGCCAGTTATCAACACCATAAATTAAATTAACCACTCCGTACCAAATGATCTGAAATTCTACCTTTATCATATGCTAAATTGCCACATACATTTGAATCTACTTTTGTGGTTTTTTGAGACGTAGTCTCTCTCTACCACCTGGGCTGGAGTGCAGTGGCGTGACCTTGGCTCACTGCAAGCTCTGCCTCCTGGGTTCAAGCAATTCTTGTGCCTCAGTCTCCCTAGTAGCTGAGATTATAGGTGCGCACCACCACATCCAGTTAATTTTTGTATTTGTAGTAGAGACAGAGCCTCACCATGTTGATCAGGCTGATCTCAAACTCCTTACCTCAGGTGATCCACCCACCTCGGCTTCCCAAAGTGCTGGGATTATAGGTGTGAGCCACTGCGCCCAGCCCAGGTCTACTTTTGAATTCACTATACTGTTCTCACTGTCTAAGCATGTATAAATTCCAAATTGTTTTGGTCAATTGCAACTTTCTTATATATCTTACTTCTAGGTACGGTTCTTCTATTTCAAATATTTCCTGACTCTCGGCTCAAAGTGATACATAGATATAAACATCAGAAGCAGATTGTTTAGTTCCAAACAAATTAATTTCCAGATATTTTTCATCGTGACTGCATTATATTTACACAGTAAGCAATTGACATATTTACCACACTGGATATCCCAATTCAAAAAGTGGCTCTGTGTTTGTATATATTCAAGCCTTCTTTCTAGTTTCCCTTTAGCATTCCAAGCTTTTCTCCATACAGATGTTACACATTTCCTGCTCAGTTTAGACCTAGATATTTTATATTTGGTTAATTTCTTCAAAGGGAATTTTTCTTCCATTTTATTATACAATTTTATTTCAATCAACTATCTCACTAAATTCTCCTTCTTAGGAATTTTTTAGGTGAAGCTCTTGATTTTTCTAACAAGTATAGTCTCTCTAATATATGGATATTGCTTCCTCCTTTCCAATTTTTGTTTCTACCTTAGTTCTTATGTTTCATTGATTGTCCTTACAGAATATTATTCTCTGAGAGAGGCAATAATGTATATCCTTGTCCAGTTCTCTGACACTGCTGAGAATATAAAATATTTATATTATGAAAAAGATTCTCTCCTTGGGCAAACTTCAGTCAGATTCCTCTGAATTTTCTTTCTGATTTGGTCCCAACTTCGGGTCCTGTCTTTGGCCCACATGGTCTGGTTTTAGTAAGAACCCTGCTGAGTCAGTTTAGTGAAAATCTCCTACTCTAGGTATCTGATTACTGTATCCTGCTTTGAGCAAGTATCCTATCAAGTCAGTTTAGCCACAATCTCTCCTTACTTCTGATGTTTCCTCTTAGCATTTCTCCAACCACTGCTTCCCACTGTCTTAGTCAATTTTCTGCTGCTATAACAATACCACAGACTGGGTAACTTATGAACCAGTTTATTGGCTCATTATTTTGGAGGCTAAGAAATCCAAGAGCATGACATTGTCATCTGGTGAGGGCCTTTATGTTCATCATCCCATGACAGTTAGGCAAGTTGGTGGTAGAGACAGAGTGAAAATTAGGCTAGACTCACTGTTTTATCAGGAGCCCAGTCCCACAGTAACTAACCCATTCTCAAGAACATAGAGCCCTCATGACTTAATCACCTCTTAAAGGCTCCACCTCTTGATAACTTTATAGTGGCAGATAGGCTTCAGTTTGGGAGGGGATATTCAAGCCATAACACCCATCCTGCTCCTTGGTTATAAAGTTCCTCGTACTTGGAGTTGAGCTCAATCTGTCTTCTTACTATAAAACCCAGTGCAGTAGTCTCTGTTGAAAAAATGTCTACCTTACTATCTCCAAGTATAATGTATAATTCTTTCTTTATCAATTTTGATCTAAATTTTCTAAAATAGTTTGTGTATATACTTATAGAAATATACTTAGAATAAAGGTCACCAAGTTAAAAAATAAGTATTCCTGGTGAGTAGGATTTAGGGTGAATTTTCACTACCCTTTCTGAACACATTTTAATGCTTAAAATTTTTTAGGATGAGCAGGTATCTTTTTTATTAAAATAATTACTTTTAATATTAATGTTTCTGAAACATATTCAGCATTAAAAAGATTATAGGGTCATTTAATGACAAGATAAAAATACTTTCAGTAAGAATGATAAGGCTACTAAGTTGCGTGAATGTGCAAACATTACTAAGTTGGTTCAATTTAATTACTTAATAAACGGAGATGTTAGGTACATCTCTTAGACTAAAAATACCCTGGTAAATTACTTAGACTGAAACTAAGTGTGCCATGAACACACAGTTTGTAAAGCTCATCTAAGACCGAAGAATAACCACCGGAGGCTAAAGAGAACCGGAACCAAAGACAGGCATACAGTTTACCACTCACATTAATATGATGTTCCTATTTAATACTTTGCATTAACTTCAACTACTATTCCAGGAAATTTATTCCAGTAAGAGGAAGTTGTGAATAGCTTTGTTTCAGAAACTTCCTGGAAATCCACTTTTCTGAACAATGCTTATCAAGCAGTTCTCATCTAAGTAAACAGTCACTTCTCAGAACATCTCTCAAACGGGTTTATCAAATGACTAGTACTCTTCAAAGTTTAAATAAAAACTATTGAAAAAAATATATCACAGACTTTGATATAATTTTGACATAAAATTATATCATGAAGTTTGTCCAATCTCAATCATTCAGGCCCCAACAATGAAAGACCTGCCACAAACCAGACTCCAAAAACCTTATAAATATGAATCCCTCTCCACATTTGATTTTCCCCTTCTGAAACGTTATTAAGACAATATTGTAATGGTAGTGGCCTTTCTTAGTGCTGTAAGTAACAAGCCTGAATTTGTTTCATCAGACTATTTTAGTGGCCTGTTTGAATCATGATTTGACAAGATGCAAATTCCCTGTTTAAAATCCCTCTGCCATTTCTCATTGCTATTATACTAAGGAATAAACTCCTTCACATGACTGATAAGGTCCTGCAAAACCTGGAACAAGATTAAGATTGCCAGATAAAATTCAGAATTTCCAGTTAAATTTGAATTGCTTATAAACAATTGCTATTTTTTTCTTAGTGTAAGTGTGTCCTAAATCTGTTTATCTGAATTTGAATTTTAACTGAGCATTCTGTATTTCGTTTTTTACCTGCTAAATTTGGCAACCCTAGGCCGGGCATGGTGGCTCACGTCTATAATCTGAGCACTTTAAGAGGCCGAGGCAGGTGGATCACTTGAGGTCAGGACTTCGAGACCAGCCTGGCCAACATGGTGAAACACTGTCTCTACTAAAAATTTAAAAACATCAGCCGGGCATGGTGGCAGGTGCCCATAATCCCAGCTACTTGGGAGGCTGAGGCAGGAGAATTGCTTGAACCTGGGAGGCAGAGGTTGCAGTGAGCCGAGATTGCACCACTGCACTCCAGCCTGGGCAACAGAGTGAGACTCCATCACTAAATAAATAAATATATAATAAATAAATTTGGCAACCCTATTCCATCTTTATCTTAGGGTTACTTTCCACTTACATCTAAATCCTGAGTTCAAGTCCATGGTGTTCACAAATCCTGTCTAGAACTCTGGCCAGAGGCTGGATGGCCAAAGCCATTAAGGCAAGTGTTTCATCTCTGCAGGAGGCAAATTAACTATCAAACTCAACAGCTGGCTTGAAAGCGGTAGGATCTCCCAGACCACTGGTGGGTACATATGGACACAGAATAATGGCTACACCTTGGGCACCGGAGTGAGGAACAGACTGAGAGTGTACAAATAATTACAGTTTGATAAAATCTTGGGACTGACATAGAAGTTCTGTAGTTTGTTGTTGTTGTTGTTTGTTTGTTGGTTTGTTTTCTATGATGGTAGTTTCTCCACTAGGGGGAGCCTCCACAGTTGAAACAACCAATATCCACTGAGGGGGTCCCACCCAGAGGACTCTCAGGGAGGGACATGCATGGTCCTTGGATAATGAACTGCTGGGGAATAGAGGCCTCTCAGGACAGGAGGACTCTGAAGAGTAAGAAGAAAACAAGAGACAAAGAGAAAGAGAGAGGGGAAGGGAGGAAGGGAGGGAAGGAAGGAGAAGAAAGACACATAAGAAACAAAGAAGTGGAACTACAAGATCTTCCTTTGGCCTTTTCAGAAATCTAAGAGGTATGGGTTGTTAATGTCTAAAAGGTACCCAGAGATAAGAGCACCAAGCTGAGGCTGTGAAAAGATAATGAACTGGCCTAGGGAATTCCATGGAAATAGTGAAGTTGTTGAAAACAGAGGGTCTGGCTGGGTGCAGTGGCTCGTGCCTATAATCCCAGCACTTTGGGAGGCCAAGATGGGTGGATCACTTGAGGTCAGGAGTTCCAGACCAGCCTGGCCAGCGTGGTGAAACCCTGTTTCTACCAAAAAATACAAAAATTATCCATGCCTGTAGTCCCAGCTACTTTGGAGGCTGAGGCACGAGGATCGCTTGAACCTGGGAGTCAGACGTTGCAGTGAGCCAAGATTGTGTCACTGCACTCCAGCCTGGGCAACAGAGTGAGACTGTCAAAAGAAAAAAACAAAAAAACAAAAAAACAAAACAAAACAAAAAAACAGAGGCTCTGCCCAAGAAGCTCTGCCACCACTGCTTTTTACATATCCATTCAGGTAACTTGTTGACAACAGTATCTGTTCCAAATTTCAGACATTTCCAGGAATTTCAGAGGGACATGAAAAATACAAAGGCCCATAATAACACTCCATTAAACTAAACATTCTGGAAATTCCAGATAGTATTGTCAACCAAGATTAAGAAATTCTACTCAATATGCTGAAGTGTGAAGCAGAACAGATATACCCAGAAGTAACTACATAACAGCAAGAAATCTACAATAATATAAATTACACTAAGCACATAACTGGTAGAGATGAGGCGGTGATTAACTGTTTTTAGTAAGATAAAGTTTGGCTTCAGAGGATACACTACTATGGGAGGTCATAATATGCCACCCCAAAATACAAAGAATTGTTAACCTGAAGAAAATTAAGCAGCAGCAGGTATAGGAAAGTTCTCTGCCCTCCCTCTATTTGCCTAAAAGCAGAACATAGATTTACAAAGAGAGAGGTATCCCGACCCAACACCCCTTTCTACCAGGGAGAACAAAAGTTAAAAAGGTTAACCACTAAAGACAACTTTAGACACTTACTGGCCTAGAAATAGTAGCAGAGGAATTTATATTAACAAGCCTTACTAACTAGCTATCATCTCTCATTTATTTGGCTTCCCAGATGTTGCTGCTACTAGAGATTCAAAGTCCTTTTACTTTGTCTTGTCATGTCTTAAAAAAAAAATACAATTAAAAAAATTACTATTCTTTGTTGAAGGTGATCTATAACCTGAAATTCAAAGCTACCTCTTTGAGAATTACTCATTTCCTGGGTATCCCCCATGTATGTATGAAATACACATATTAATAAGCTTGTTTTCTCTTAATAATCTTGTCTTTTGTTACAAGAGTATGTTCCAACTAAGAACTTATGAGAGTTGAAGAAAAATTGTTTTTTACCCTACGACACCTAAATGGAAAAATGACTGATAAGCAGCAATTTACAAGGTGTTCAAATATAAAGGCATAACAAATATGACCTGACTCTAGACTGAATTTTTTTCTTTCTCAAATGGCAATTTCTCCACTAGAGGGAGACCACAGCATGCTTTAAAAGGCAGTGAGTCAAAAAGAGAAATGGGGCTGGGCACTGTGGCTCACGCCTGTAATCCCAGTACTTTGGGAGGCCAGCCATGATCACCCGAGGTCAAGAGCTGGCACTGCCTCACCACCGCAGAAACTCGTCTCTACCAAAATACAAAATTAGCCACAGGTGTTGGTTATCGGCAGTTTAATCCAGTTGAAGCTTGGTTGAGGCAGAATCGCCAGTCCTGAGGCGATAGTGAGCCGAGATCATGCGTCGACCCGGCTCTGGGCAACAGAGAGAGACCGACCCCAAAAAAAAAAAAAAAAACCACAAAGGAAGGGGTGGGAAGATGGATCAACACTGTATTCAGGTACGAAAGTTTTAGTTTTGTTTTGTTTTGATTTCATTTGTTTTGTTTTGAGAGAGTGTCACTCTTATTCCCCAGGCTGGAGTGCAATGGCATGATCTCGGCTCACTGCAACCTCCGCCTCTCAGGTTCAAGTGATTCTCCTGCCTCAGCCTCCCAAGCAGCTGGGATTACAGGCGCCCACCATGCCTGGCTAATTTTGTATTTTTAGTAGAGATGGGGTTTCGCCATGTTGGCCAGGCTGGTCTTGAATCCCTGACCTCAAGTGATCCACCCGTCTCGGTTTCCCAAAGTGCTGGGATTACTGACTTGAGCCACCATGCCCATGAATGGTTTTAAAGCTGAATGTGATCATCTGGTCAACAAAGGAAGCACTGAGGAAAAGATGAAGGCAACAACAAGAAGAAATAAAAGATGCCCTCCAACAGAGAAAAGAAGCTACAATTTCCCTTTGCCCATTATCATCTACACAGTTTAAATGAAGAATCACCTCTGACTAGGATGTAGGAATCTTTGAGAAATATGGCTTCCCATGGGAAAATCCTACTGATTTGCTGCTTGTTATCTGTTATTTGCAAATATTAATTACATGTCAGTTCAGATAACTTGGTGGTCCTAATGCTATCGGCAGAGATTAACAAAAGCTATATTTTATGAAACTACATACAACAGAAACTCTGTGCAGTAGTATAACAAAATACAACCATGTATGGAATAGTTCATGTTTTTGAGAAAAACAAACATTCTCTAGGAAGAGACATGCATCACAAAAGATATTCATTAATTCCACAAATATTTCCTATGTGTCAGCCACTGTGCAGAATACCAGATTCCTAGAGATCCAGGTACCTAGTGAAGAAACAAGGACAGAGAAATGCTAGAGCATGTACTACCTACCTGGGAATTTTGTAAATGCAATTTTCCCAGATGACAGCTACATTTGGTATAGGGAAGACTAGTCTTTCAGTTCTGATCACCTTGTCTGGCTACTTGTATCTAGAAGGGTTCCAATGTATACTCATGGAAAAGATTTTTTGAAAGTGGGCTGCTAGTCATAGTATAAGCATGTCAGAATAGGAGGCAAAGGCGATATGTGAAGAATAAGAGGAAAAAAAAAAAAAAAAACAAAGAGAAAGAGAGGTAAGCAGTAGCCCTAAACACTGGTGTATGCATTGAATAAATGTTGTGTGAATCAATGAATGAGAGAGAGAGAGCTGTAAGACAAGGCTAAGGAAAAGGAGAAAGGGGATGATGAGGCAAGGCAGAAGATAAACAATAAGACCTGGAAAAAATTGAAAGCCAATGGAGTTCAAGCAGATAAAATAAGGTATACATTACACATCAGGAAAAGGAAAACTGTTAGCCTCCCAAAGTTAATATATTCTCCTTACATGTTTTACCTTAAGATGGTGAAAGATCTTGGTTTAAGAAATAGGCTGCTTTTCTCCAAGGGGAAGACTATAGTTTCTCTTTTCCAGGTGCCTATACTGCTTCATGTCCTTATGCCGCCAGTGAGGATCAACAGAATCCTGAATCTGGGATATTCCAGAGTTTATTTTGTGAGAAAAACGTATGACTGTATCTATGAACTATAGCTGCTGCTAGACACTAAGTTGCAGGAGGCCAGTGATTTCTGTCCCCCTTCTTCACTGTTACATCCCTACCACTTGATACAGTATCTGGCACTTAGGAGGTACTCAAGAATATTATGTTGAATGAATGAATGAAAGAATGAACACTGCAGGACATAAGAGATGCTCAGGGCATAGTTCATTTACCTAACCTGGCTCAAAATGGGGGTTCTGGGGATCCTAGTATTATAAACAGAAATCAAGAGGGTAAATTGGTTGTTCTGGGTCCATAATCCATTTCAGGCAGATAACCTGAAACCGGCTCTGAGATACAGCATGTTTGACAATATTACAGTAAAAAAAAAAAAAAAAAAAAAAAAAAGCTAGTGGCAAAAAGATATGCCATAGGAGAAAAAGTGAACAGACTGAGTACAGAACAAGTTTCTCCAGAGAAAAGTGTAAATGATACTCTGGCTGGCAAAGAGCTGAAACATCTTGGAAAACATGGTGTCTTAGTCATTTCAGGCTACTATAACAAATTACCAGAGACTGAGCAGCTTATAAACAACAGAAATTTATCTGTCACAGTTTTAGAAGCTGAAAGTCTAAGATAAGGGTGCCAGCATGGTTGGGTTCTGATGAGGGCCCTTTTCCAGGTTACATCTTCATTTGATGTAAAGAGAGTAAGCTAGCCCTCTGGCATCTTCTTATAAGGGTATTTATCCCATTCATGAAGGCCCCATCCTTATGATCTTATTCAACCCAAATTACTTCACAAAGGCTCCACCTCCAATACCATTATACTGGGGAGTCAGTTTCAACATATAAATGGGGGAGGAAGTACAAACATTCACTCCCTAACAGATGTCATATGCCAATGAAAGGAATTTATTTCTGCTCCTTTGAGGAAATAAGTGAGAACGTCACAATGAGTCATAGGTCAATAAGATAACCACTGCCTAAAGGTCTAACCACGGATTCCAAAAAGGAAGAATCAAGGATGACCTTGAGGTCCACTTAACAGCATCACAGGGAGTGTCCTAAAACTCTGAATGGAATAGTGTAAGTAGTAGGCAGATTTCTGGTTCCCAAAGGTGTCTACATCCTAATACTAGGAACCTGGGAATATGTTAAGTCACATGCCAAAGGAGAATTAAGGTTACAGATAGGTTTAAGGTCACTAATCAGCTGACCTTGAGATAGGAAGATTATTCTGATTATCTGGGTGGAATGAATGTAATCACAAGGGTCCTTTAAAGCAGAAGAGGAAGGCAGAAGAGAAAGAACCAGAGTGATGGCAGCATGAGAGGGGCTATGCCTGGTGTTGCTAAAGTGGACCATGAGACAAGGAAAGTTCTAGAAGCTGAAAAGGTAAGGGAACAGACTGTCTTCTCCAAAAAAAAAAAAACAAGTAGCCTTGCTGACACCTTGATTTTAGCTCCAGAAGAATGATTTTAGGCTTCTGACCTCCAGAACTGTAAGAGAATAAATTTGTATTTGTATTTTTTTTTTTTTTTTGAGATGGAGTCTCGCTCTGTCACCCAGGCTGGAGCACAGTGGCGCGATCTCGGCTCACTGTGAGCTCCGCCTCCCGGGTTCACGCCATTCTCCTGCCTCAGCCTCCCGAGTAGCTGGGACTACAGGTGCCCGCCACCACGCCTGGCTAATTTTTTGTATTTTTAGTAGAGATGGGGTTTCACCATGTTAGCCAGGATGGTCTCGATCTCCTAACCTTGTGATCCGCCCGCTTCGGCCTCCCAAAGTGCTGGGATTACAGGCATGAGCCACTGTGCCCGGCCAAATTTGTATTGTTTTAAGTCATTAAATTTGCGATAATTTATTACAGCGGCACTAGGAAACTAATACAAGCAATCCCCTGGATCCTCATTCATGGTGACATAGCTGAAAGACTCTCCCCAAGTCAGAAACCCTGCAGCAGGAAGCAGGTGTGATAACAGCATTGCTAGATTCATATATCAACAACTGAAATTATTTTTGCTAAGTTAAAATACCTTTAAGAGAAAAATTCCCATCCTACTATTTACATACTTACAAGAATGATAGGAAATGGCATTATGTCAGATGAGAACTAAAGATGAATTTGCTATCAATTATTCAGATATTGAGAAAATAATAGACAAGGAACAAATATTCATATCAAACTTTATTTCTAAAAGTTTTTGAACTCAGCTTCATAGTCAAATGCAAATAGGAAATAATTTTGAAAGGGTAACAGTAAATATCCATTGATAAATTACTTCAAACTCTAGTGGTACTATTTCAAAGCAAGCATGATTTGAGAATAATCAATGTATTTAAAGTAGTAAGTATAGTAATGGTTAATGTATTGAACCTATGTAAAATTTATTTATGACATACATGTATACATATACGCACATATACAAGGATCTGGCTTTATGAATACAGTACTTTGATATGTATGAAAAGCTAAAGATCACACCATACGACAATACCAGAAAGATGGCTAACATATACAGTTGCTTTAAAGATTAACACATAGAGTTCAAGTTCTGCAGCTCCTGAAGTGGAGTGTGTTATGTTTTTGTTTTATTTGCTAGGGGACTCTGAACTTCTCATTCAAACAGTCACATAACTTGAAAGTATTTCTGATTAATGTATTTATTATCTATTTGTCCAAATATATGTGAATTTAATACTAAAGTTAAGTCTCCAGATGCTGAATAATTCACATTAATTATGAAAATAGAAAAATGACTGTGTGCATATTTCTACCCTATTATCTGTCTATGTATATTAGGTATTCCACTTGGTTTCTGAGAAGTCCACGTATCTTATTCTAATGCCATAATGATGAAATGAGAAATTTAAATATTTAAACAGGAAATGAAAATAACATAAATAACATCTTACAAGTGACTTGTTACTTCACTCACTACAGCAGGTCCTCTTCTGTTTAGATCCATAGGCCTCTGGCACGGTAAGGGGATTGTGGGAACAACACTTTCTTGCTTATGGCTGCCAACCAGGCTCAACTCTATCAAGAGCCCCTGCTGATACAATCAATCTCATCGCTCTCCATGCCCCATCTCACCCATCTGCTCCATTGTGAAATACTTAAGAGTCTCTGGAGCACAACATGATTATTAAGACTATAATGACAATGGGAGGCATTTTCATTAATAAGATAGTTATAGCTTGATAAAGGAAAGAGAAACAGAACTCTTACATGAGGTTCCAAGTTGTCCCTGAGACGATCAGATTGGCTTCTCTGTGCCAAGGTGGCTTACGATGGATCCAGCACCAGTGAAGACGCTAATCCTCACAGTGCATAAAACGTCATACGTAAAGCATCATACAAAAATCTGGTGTAGGCAAGGAATGTGACCAACCAACCAACAGCCTGATTGAAAATAACTATTGATTATGTGTTGCCTTTGACTTTATACTCTGTGTTATATTTTATTTCCCCAAAAGACAAACTTTTGTGTAGGGGAAGAAGAAAAGGCTTTAGTAAATGATAGAAGAAAGCCTACAGTTACAAGTTTAGGAGATGTCATAGGGAGAGAAGTCTGAGGGTTGTTTAGACTAAAAAAATAACAAGAAGTATCCTTTTGACTAGCATAGAGCATGAGACTTAAGAAAAAAAAAAAAGAGGGAGAGATGGTACATAACCAAAAGGCAATAGATATTCACCCTCCAAGATAAATCATGATGGGTCCACATGCAACCAAGGCAACAAGCCCCTAGTGGTATGAGACTAGATCAGGAAAGGGTGAAAAGAAGCAAGACAGCTTTGAGGATCCCAGAGGACATCACATGAAAGAAACTTAGAAGGAAGGTCTCCCCACATAACTAGACATTGAAAGGTAACTGAGAGACAGTTTCCCAGTAGAATGTAAGCCCCACAAAGGTGGAAAACACAGGGAATATGTTCACTTTTCAATCCTCAGCCCTGAACACAATGCTTGATGCTCGGGTAGGCACACAAATATTTGTTCAATGAATAAATAAATGAATGAGGATCATCACCACATCTGTTTCATACATTCGGGGCAGGGATCAGGGTTGCCATTTTCATATACAAATAAGGAAGTTAACAGTTTTATATTGTATCTATCAATATTTATATCTAGAACTTCCTGGTATATTTTAGATATTCCGATGAGAGTTAATATTTGGAGGATGGTTTTGAATAAATGAAATACACCAACTCTACCACTTTCCTTAATACTTGAATCAAATTGTACCGCCATGTGTGATTTGAAGAAACCACTTCAGTCCCATTAAAGCCCATAAGAGAATCAGTGGGATGCCTGGCATGGCATTTTTTAGCTTATTATACAACAGATATAAGAATGTAGTGATACTGGAAACAGAATTTTCAATAGTTCAATAATTATCTGAATAAATATCTGAGTTCAATAATTTTTCAGAGATTCAATATGCTGGACCATGCTATCAGCTGATTTACATATGAAAAAGTGTCCTTAGCTAATGAGATGGGTTGCAAATTGACCAGGAATAAGCAATCCAAATTTTTAAAAGTCAAGAATGTAAGGTGATTAATGAAAACAGATGCTGAGATACTAATGATGTAATCTGGAATTCCAAAACCACACCTGCTATGACTGAGTGCTGTAACATCCTCAAATGTGAGTAGGGTTGGTTGTCAGACCTGCAGGCTTTTGAGAGATTAGCTATGCATCACAGTAAGGACCAAAAAATATGTACTTTATCCAAGTGAGTTTTCCACACTCAATTTGTTCTCTGACACTGTGAAAACTCAGCTTACAAGACGCTTCACTGCCACCCACAAAAGGAAGAAAGGTAGGTTTGCAGGGAGAGAAATGCAGGTAGATACCTGTGAACCATCTACATAGAGAGAGCTTGTGCAGAGACTCCAATATTGATTCCCTCAGCCTTTAGGGCTTCTTGCCTTAGTGATGTCCATTTACCCGAGCATGCTATATAAAGGTGATCATTCTGATGTGTGTCATGACCTTAAGATGACTGAGAAGCACAGGTGCAGTGGGCAAGTGAATATTTGCATTTAGAACTCATCAGAAGATGTCTGAAACAGAGATTTTGTGAGTTGTCAGCATACAGGTGCTAGTAAAAAGCATAAAGAGAGACTACCACTGCCAGCCATGGTGGACTAACTGGTATCAGACTTGCCTTCCTGCTGTAACAACTAGACAACTAGACAGTATATAGGAAACTCCTGCATGTAGTTATTGAGCAATGGACAACACAGGACTATGACTCTGAGAAGAGGGAAACAAACAAGATAACGGCTACCTTCTCCACAGCCTGCTTCTTAAAAGCACTTTTTAGATTGCAGCAGATGGAGTGGGAACTAAGCTGAGCATGGAAGTCTTGCTAGAAGCAAGACTTGTTGAAGCAGCTAGAATTAGCAAGGCACAATACCAGAGAAGAGTGAGCTATGTAGAAAAAGAGCTCAACAACCTTACCTGGGGGTGGATACTTTATATCTGGCCTAAGAAAACTTTAAAAGAAGACTCAAATCAAGTTGATCCACAAATAACTGCCCACAAAGAAAATTCAGTCCTCTTTAAAAGAAATCAACAAAAGCAAGACACTCAGTAAGTCACAATATCCAGCAACCAATAAAGATTACAAGAAATATTTTTTAAGAAACAAAAATGTGAGCCATAACCAGAATTAAAAAAAAAAAAAAATCAATCAATAGAAAAACATGTAAAAAAAAAAAAAAAAAGAAGAAGAAGAAGAAGTAAACTCGAACAAAGATAGAACTGTAGGAAACACTCAGTTAAGGTGTAAAAAACAGAAAGATAAAGGTTCAGCAAGTTACTGAAAAGGAATCCTATAAGATGTTAGAAGAGGTCAAGCATTGTGGCTCATGCCTGTAATCCCAGCACTTTGGGAGGCAAAGGCAAGAGGATGATTGAAGGCCAGAAGTTCAAGACCAGCCTAGGCAACATAGTGAGACCCCATCACTACAAAAAAATATAAAAATCAGCCTGGTGTAGTGGCACACGCCTATAGTCCCAGCTACTCAGGAGGTTGAGGTTGAGGCTGCAGTGAACCATGATCATGCCACTGCACTCCAGCCTAGGTGACACAGCTAGATCCTGTCTAAAAAAAAGAAAAAAGAAAAAAGATGTGAGAAGAATCAGAAGAGTGATGATGTGTTATGGAAGTCATGAAGTCATGTAAGGAGAAATTTTCAAAAAAGAGAAAGTGGTCAACAAGGAGATCAAGTAAGACAGAAACTCAAAAGTGTTCACTGGATTTGGTAAGAAGATACCTACTAAGCCTGGCCACGCAGTTCCAGTTGAAACATAGGGGAAGAAGTTGGATTGCTGAGGGTTTCTGGAGTGAATGGGATATGAGGAAGGAGAGATAACAGCCATTTTCAAGGTACAATTGACTCTGCCCAGGGCGGGCAAGTATGTGTATGTTTTACCTTAGAAAATACTTTTTTTCAACTACTCTACCACATTTTTTAGCAGTATCTCCTTTCTCTTCCAGTCACATTTCTTTGTAACATATAAAGTACTCCCAGTAAGAATTATCAAAGTAAAATTGTTACCAAAAAAGGCATTCAGCAGCTTCTGAACCTGAATATTGCTGCCCACAGTGCGGTACAACCCTTCTGTCTTGATCCCTAGTGGAGGAAAAAATCAGGTTAATTTCACTTGTATAGCTAGAGTTGTCATCTCCCCCTGGTACACTAGAGTTAATTCAGATAGGAAGGGGTCACACTACATACTCCAAGTTCTCCAGCCTTCCCTGTAACAGGGGAATAGTCCTAAAGCATCTCTCCAAATTATTCATCCTTTCACTTGGAGTATACCAAGCCTGCTCATTAATCTGAAGAGAAGAAAACAAACTCTATAGTAAATAGAAGCATGTGCTTAGTTTGGGCAGCAGCAGAAAGCTGAGAATGGTGCTGCCATCTTAGAAAGTTCATTTAATTGAAAAAGAAGGAAGGATCAGCTCTCAAGTTGCTTCTAAGCAGTGACACAAAGCAGGAGAGGGCTGGAGTAAGGCAGCTGTGAAACAAAAGGCCATTTCCTGCACCAAGAAGGACTAAAAAAACATTTTAAAGAACAAAGAGACTTTATTCATATACTACACTTGCCCACAGTCTAAATATCCTCAGAAGGAAACCAGAGAGTATCAGCAACCAGAAAGAATGCTGATTCCACATCTCCCTGAGTTTAGTTCTGCCCCCGTCAATTTTTATACCAGTATGTATTGTGGCAGAAATCGAACTCTTGATTATTTAGGATAGAACCATCATGACACTGCTTAAGGAGTCCCAGGTACTATTTGAGAATACTTTATAAACTTATAAGCTCTTTAAAAGCAGGAATCCACAAATTATCCAAATATGCTTGCATACTACTAGTTTAGAATTTTCTGAAATTTTCTAGCTTGTATCTACTACACAAGCTTTGTAAACAGTCTTCATTCCTAAAATGCTACTTCAGAGAAATTGCCCAGGATAACATCAGAGTGACCAGATTCAGACAATGCCAAGGCTATGGTTCAGATCTTACCTTTGGTCTCAATAATATTGATGCACTTCCTGACAAACTTGAAGCCCACTTCATTTAGCTCCACTGTTTCAAGCAAAGGAAAACAGTTAGCGCCTGCTGCAACAGGTGTCACCTATTAAACATTTAATGACTATGCAAAGGGACTGCATTGAGAGAGCTAAGGGTTTTTGGTTGCTCATTTCCAATCACCCTTAAATGGAAAGATTCATTTATTCAGGGAAGGTTGAGCATTTTAACTCTTAAAACACAAAATACTTCTATTTAGCCCTTTGCATTGTCTGCTTTCAGCATGAGCAAAGTCATATGTGAAATGTTAGCCTAAAAATACACACAATTTCTATCATGCTTCCAGATCAGAAAGGATGTTTCTCTACCCACGATGTAAGCTAACACAAAGTGTCTACCTTACTTCAATTACCAGACACATTTAAAAAATATATGGCTGAATTTTATTTCACACAAAGGCATCCATATTCAGACTTGCATTAATAGTATACATCATTAATGATGGTATTTACTATGAATAGGACAGGTGGCAGTTTATAATGCTAGTAGACCAAAAATTTGAGTGACTCACTTTCTTGCTGTTTTGTAATAGGGCTGTGGTAGATCTACAAAAGAAGATAAACAGAAAGATCCATGGCTATTGTCAATCAATATAGGAAAACAGAGAACATAATACTAAATCTCTTTCCCCAGATAGGCATTAAAAAATGATTAGAAACTCCAGGATGTCAACAAGATAGGCAAGTGGGCTAAACATAACCATTTTGCCAAGATTGCTAGAAAATACTTGAACAGGCCAGGCATGGCGGCTCAGGCCTGTAATCCCAGAAATTTGGGAGGCCAAGGCAGGCAGATCACTTGAGGTCAGGAGTTTAAGACTAGTCTGGTGAACATCATGAAACCCCATCTCTACAAAAATCCAAAAATTTGCCAGGCATGGTGGCGTGCACCCATAATCCCATCTGTTCGGGAGGCTGAGTCAGGAGAATCTCTTGAACCCAGGAGGTGGAGGCTGCAGTGAGCTGAGATCACACCACTGTACTCCAACCTGGGCAACAGCGTGAGACTCCATCTCAAAAAAAAGAAAAAAGAAAATACTTGAACAATCACTGAAAATTACACTAAATTTCACATAGTTCACCGTAGCTAAAGTTGTAGCCAATCCATCTTAGATATTTCCTTATGTAATGCCATTTTTATAATAAATCAAGAGACCAGGAAAGTGTTTTCCTCATGGCTATGTACCTCTCTGATAGACATTATAAAATTCAAATGTTCCTAATACCAATCTCCCACCCTCAAAGACTAGTTGATGAATGCTTCTCTGTGGAAAGGCAAATGTCCATCTGAAAGAGATCCATGAATACACCAAGATTTGTCTGTGTTATCTTAGAGTATGCACTGTGATAGCTTTGTGAGAGACCAGAAAGGAGATTGTTGACTCTTGAAGTCTAGTCCTGGCTCTACCTCTACCTCTTAGGAAATTTGGGCATGCCCTTTCCATTCTCCAGATCTCAAAATTTATATCAGTAAAGTGATCAGCGTTGGAGTAAACATTCCTTCAAGCCCTGATCTTTGACAGTTTAGGCAAAGGCATGGACGAGATATGTAAGACTAGTGAACTGGAGTGTTTAGTAAAGGAGCAACAACATTAGTAATGTGAGGCTGCAGGAAATGAGCCCTCTATATGCCATCTGTTAAGAGTCTGTTTGAACAGCCTGTCCTTAAAATAAGTTCTGTATATGTGTGTATGCCCACAGATATTTCAGTGGGAGATATTTCTGTGCCAGCCAGCCTTTGCTGCTACTTTTCTAAACAAGGGATTTGTGGAAAAATCTGCCATGATCAAGTTGGTATGGATCCACATTCAGTAGGCCCATGTGCTCACATCATTCTCCACAAAAAGCCATCTGCATCCTTTGATTTTTGAAAACCTAAAGGGAGAGCAAACTTAAGAGAGGGAATTGAAAGATAAATGCCTTGCTGAGCTTCCTAGCATCTGCCTACAGAAACGTCACAAGCATGAAAGAGTTCAGCAGCAGGTTTCTGGGAGGTGACAAAAGGAAGACAGTGCTGGAATATTTTCTGGATGGCAGTCTTCAGAATACCAAGTCTCTCCTGCTACCTTCCAGTTTACTATAAGTGTAATCTGGGATCTAGTTACCCCTCTAAATTCTCCAGGATACTAAGGACGCATAGAAAGAAAAACCTAGAATGCATTTTCTCTCCTAGCCAGTTTTTCACTTGAATAAAGCAAGGAAATAAGACTGTATCTGAACACTGCTGGATCTTTGGAGTTTTGTATCCCATCATTCACATCGGCTAGCACATTGTGGTTTACAAGATGATTTCCATCTGGTTTTTCTAGGCAACCCTGTGAGATAGGTAGAAAGAAATTATTAAAGCCATTTTACTGAGAGGAAAACTGAATCTCAGAGAGGTGAAATGATTTGCCCAGGGTCACATAACCATTTAATGGCAGAACTAGTACCTATATCCAAGCTTTTGGAATTCCAACACCAGGAAGCTGATATTATTTCATATGCCACTAAGAAACTAGAACATTTTTCAATTACTTCCAACTGTTCCTATTGGTGCTTGACGATAATCAGTAACGCTTTCAAGGGATTGCTTGTCCTCCTGCATAACGGTGTTCTAAATGGAACAGTACATCTTGTGATACAGGGTGGCAATGCCATCTCCGCTACCAGCTGTACCCTCGAAGAGAATAGCTGAGTTGGTGGTATAAGGGTGAGGCAGAGAAATCATTCTGAATAAATATTTAATAAGTGCTTATTTATAACTATGGCAATTATTTTTCATATTAATTAACACATATTGATTTCATAACCTGAAAAATGGCTTAATTCTTTCTGAAAAATAGCTTATGGGCATAGCTACATAGTCTAAGACTAGAGCAGGGAGCTGAGAGATCTGCATTCTAAGCCCAGTTTTGATGTCTTCTCTGAGGGTGGTCTCAGAAAAGTCCCTCAACCTTTCTGGAACTCCAGTTGCCTTACCTGCTAAGAGATGTGGAAACAATTTCTTACAGCTCTAAAACTGAGACTAAACAATCCATTACCATTTAATTGTCTGAGACACACTGATAACACTAGAGGGCACTCATACACTGGCATAAGCTGGGGAGGCTTCCCCAGTGTCAGGTAACTTACAGGTTCTTTCCCATCCATGGCTTCCATCCATAGCCTTCTGTTAGCTTCTGAAAGGGCCTGCAGAGTGATGGTTCCTGGCCTGAGGGGGAAAAATGATAAGTATAAAGCAGAAAATTCATCTGAGAGAATGGAGTCTTGTGATCTAGGGTCCCTCTCTGCCCTGCAGGTTGCCACACTGAACAAGCACAGGCCCACAGAATACTCATTTTTCAAAATCTCTTTTACTCAAGAAAAAAAATAGGCAATTTAGAGAACAGTAACTTTGGGAACCATGGAGGTAGGGGTGGTATCTTGGTGGCCTTGTGCCAGGATCGTGCAAGAAATAGGAAGGTAACTGTCAAGATGCCTCCATAATGCACACCTAAATTGGCCCCATTGTGCCTGAACCAAACAAAGGCTCTCCCTGCCTTACTCTGTTGGAAGCCAGACACTTTGTCTGAGTTCTAGGAATGAGCATGTACATCACAGGCACATTCATCTGTCAGTAAAATGGCTTTGCTTCTTCTAGCACCTGCGATGTCCAAGAAACATTTTGAGTTGGAATAAATTCAACAACATGAGTACTGGCTAAGACACAGGGAGGAGGCGTTTTGGCTAACAAGCAATTTTATGACTAATAAAAAAAAACTAATATTTACTGAATGCTTACTTGGTGACAAATTTTGTTCCAAGTAAACTATGTATATTAACTCAATTAATATACACAATAAGGCAGTTATAGTAATCATCTCTACTTCACAGAAGGGGAAACTGAGGCACAGAGTAATTATCCAAGGTCATGTAGCAGGGAACTACTAGAGACAGGACTTAAATGCAGAAAGTCTGGTCCAGCAGCCATATTCTTCACTACTACAATATAAGGCCTCTTCTGCCTGGCACACGGCTTCAAACCCTGTTTTATTCATTTATTTGCAGGCTACCTGCTGTGGTCTGAATACTCCCCAAAATTCATAGGTTGAAACTTAACTACCAATGTGATGATATTAAGAAATGGGACCTTCAGGGGGTGAGTGAGTGATAAGGGTAGAACCTCATAAATGGGATTAGGGTCCTTTTACAAAGACTTGAAAGAGTGGGTTCATTCCCTTCCGTCTCTTCTGACATATGAGGACACAGTGTTGGTGCTCTCCGGAGGGCATTGCAACAAGATGCCATCTTGGAAACAGAGACCAGGTCCTCACCAGACACTGAAACTGCTTGGACTTCCAGCTTCTAGAAATGTGACAAATGAATTTCTGTTGTTGATATATTACTGAGTCTCAGGTATTTTGTCGTAACATCTCAAATGGACTAAGACACTACTAACTACCCAGAGGTATCCTAAGTTGTTATGCTCTTTATGGTCTTTTTAGATCTTTGTGACTCAACTGGAATTTTGAGATTAACCACACTTTATGCAAGGTATAAAGTCTCCTTGCTTTCTCTTGGCTACCTGAGCCATCAGGAAAACATTTTTCCTTCCACAAATTCTATGATAAGATGAGACCTCTCCTAGCGTCAAAGAATGATAAAAGCAATGCCAAGAGAGTTCAGCCACCCTGGATAAGTAACTAGGCCTCTCGAGACCTCGGTTTCTTTATCTGAAAGGGTGCTGGAACACAGGAGCTGGGAGGTCCTTTTCATTACTGATATCGTAGGAATCCTGTTCTACCTGCTGGAATCATGGGGCTCCTGTCCTACCATCTCTTACTTCATTAAAGCACCTCTTAATGACAGTCTTGTGGTTACTGGCAACAATATATACTTCCACAGCCACCTTGAGTGGGGTCATCCATTGTTAACACAGAAATGATAGAGATTCACAAACCAAAATTCAAATAACATCACCTCCTTCATGTGACTGTGGTGACAACTAAAGGAAACTATACACTTAAATGGCTGATAACAGTGCCTGTCACAAAAGAGGTACTTGGCAAATGTTAGCAATTGTTTTTATTTTTATCACAATTATTTTTGTTGCTTTTGTTACTAAAACATTTCAAGCTCTGCCTTGCTATGAGCCTGTCATTTTAAATACTGCTAAGAGCCTAAATTTAGAACCAGGTGCAGTGATTCACACCTGTAATATGAGCACTTTGGGAGGCCGACAGGGTAGAATCACTGCAAGCCAGGAGTTGAAGACCAGCCTGGGCAACATAGCAAACCCCCACAGCTACATAAAATAAAAAATTAGCCAGATGTGGTGGTACACACCTGTCAGTCCCAGCTACTCAGGAGGCTCAGGCAAGAGGATCACTTGAACCTGTGCCAATACAAACCAACCTGGGCAACAGAGTAAGACCCTCTCTCTAAAAAACTAAAAGTTAAAAAAATAAAAAATCTTATCCTCTCTTCCTGACATAGAAAAAGGTGACTCAAAGAGCCCTTTGCTCTGTGCTCCAGGGAATGTGAGTACAGCTGCCTGATGCCTGCTAGGAAGCCTGACTCTCTTCCTTATATCAGATTGACTAGCCAGAAAAGCAGATGTCATGTCACTCAAAAGACTCCACATGCAGAGAGGGGCCTCAGCACCTGTTCATTATTATATTTAATGCTCTATTTTGCAGTTTGTTTCTTCTGCTTATAATAGACAATAGAACAAAATTAAAAACAGCATGGAGCCAGGCACAGTGGCTCATGCCTATAATCCCAGCACTTTGGGAGGCCAAGGCAGGTGGATGTCTTGAGGCCAGTTCAAGTGGAGCCTGGCCAACATGGTGAAACCCCATTTCTATTAAAAATACAAAAATTAGCTGGACATGGTGGCACATGCCTGTAGTCCCAGCTACTTGGGAGGCTGAGGCAGGAGACTCGTTTGAGCCTGGGAGGTGGAGGTTGTGCACCACTGCACTCCAGCCTGGGCAAGAGAGACAGATACCATCTCAAAACAAACAAAACAAACAAAAAGAAACCAGCATGGGCTTTGCAGACCGGAGACCTACAGACTAGGGTTTGAGCTCAGCCTCACCACTTACTATGTGACTTTAGTTGGGCAAGTCAGTGAAATGTATGTGGGTCTCAGTTTCCTCACTGGTAAAATGGGCGGGGGGGGGGTGGTAGATTAAATGAGGGAATGCTTTGCAAAGTGCACAGTATATAATAACTAAAAGTGTAGATGTATCAAAACTTTAATCCCTGGGTTCTAGTGTCAAAATTCTTCAGCATTCTGGGATAAGAAAAAAACACACTTAAGAATAAACATCAAATGTAGTACTTATCATGAGCCATGCATAGCACCAGGTACAAGAAACATAAATTGATCCTAGCCCCTACCCACGGGGACAAACTGTTTGCAACTGCTTGAGTTGGGGATATTATTTGCATAAAAGGGAAGCCACAGCCAACATTAATTTTCCTCTTCCTACTGGAACTGAGGCTATCAGGAAAATGAGTGACAGTCTCGTGGTTACTGGCAACAATATATACTTTCAGAACCATCTCAACTGGGATCATCCATTTTTATCAAAGAAATGATATAGATTCACAAATCGAAATTATGAGGGTCAAATGATAATCTCTCAATTTTGAAATAAGGAAACAAGCTAAGTCCTTTATTCCCTGATTTTTTAAAAAATGCCCTCATCATTTAGTCTGATTGTTATGATCCCAGTCACTGCTAGTTTTGTTCACATGATATTGTAATTCACCATTCAAGTTCCTTTCTAGCAATCTGATCATTTTGCAAAATTCTATTCTATTACTAAGTATCTAACACATAGAAATAAAAAGTTGAGATAAAATCTAGAAACAGATTTATTCTGTTTATTTTGGTACAACCACCCAACTATAAAGCATGTCTTTCTCCACAATAATACCAAATGCGCTCATTTGAAATTTTAATGGTTAAAATTCTCCTCTGATAAAACTGCTCAGGTTCAAGTAAAAAAAGAAGGCACTTGGGAGAAACAAACACAACGAAGTCCAAAATGTGCAAGCCTTAGCTCTAAGATCTGAAAGGTGATAATCACACTATTTCCAGTTCATATGAGTATCTGTAAAGTAGGGAAGGTCTGCATCATTTTTGCACCAAATGGGAGGAAATGACTTTCTAATACACCATGACCCTCCACCTCATCTTCCCTCCCTCAAAAATGCGTGCGAATTCATTTGTTCTTTTATGTGATATTAGGAGATTTAACAAAGAATGAGCTTTGTTATCCTTTCCTTCTTGCAGGATCACCAAATGTTGACCTTTTGCACATATGATAGCAAATTAAATCCCAGGAGAGACTTTTTCTTCCTAGAGCAAGTGAGGCAAAGCTGACAGAAGCTTGCACAGAGAAAAGCAGCACTGGGCCAGGTCTAGCAGGGATCCCTGGGAAGGGCAGTCAGAAGAGCTGGCTTGAATAGACTCACAACAAAGTCCTGAATAGACTTACTCATTGTCATCAACGTGGGATGATGGAAGAAAATAAAAGACCTACCCAGGCTAAGCATCTGGCACGTGGAGACATTGCCAATTCACAGCGGCACAGCTTACCTTTCATTAGTTTCTATATCAAAACAGAACCTCTTGTCTATAGACTCCGTCTTCCTTCTCACACAGTACTTCAGTGTTAAGTCCAAGGGCCCCTGGTATGAAACAAGAATTAACAGGCAATTTTTTAAAAAAGACACAGAAGCTGTTTCTGCTTCCTACAGTGTCTTCAGTGTCACTTGGAAGGCGTCTGGTCAAGGCAGCAGGAGCAATGTGTAGACTCACTGAGAATCTTGTCCCTTCAAACAGTATTTGCAGCAAGATGGCAGATGGTTTCTCCCCGCTCCAAGAATCAATGGCTGAGACCAGGAGAAATTGTTCAGAGTCATCCAGCACTCTTTCCCAAGAAGGAAGACTTAACAGGAAGCTCAATACACATCATGTAAGGGGAGTGTAGGAGAAATGGGCTGCCTGAATGGCATTAAGTGTACAGAATAAAATTTTCATGAGGCCTCTAGGGAGGGAAATTGTGACAGGGTAAGTGGCTGTCTAAAACCTCCCTTAGAAAGTCAGAGGGTAGCTGAGCAAGGAAGCTTCCATTAAAGTGGCAGATGAAGGAGGGGAGAAAAACATTTCTGTCCCCCAACATCCAGACTCTTTAGGATGACAGAAATCACAAACTTAATTGCTCCAAAGGTAGTGCAAAAGTAGAGGAAATAGTAAATGTGTGTATTAGTCATGGTGGCATTTGATATTTCATATGTGCGGCAAGGACAGGTGGCCCACTTTAGTCCTGTAGGTAATTAAGGGAATTAAAACCCGCTGTGTCCACAGACTAAAATTCTGCAGTCTCACCTTGTTCAGATTCCCTCTCTTATCTCAACAGAGATCATGTGATAAAGGAAAGAGAAGTAACATTTATCACTTACTGTGTGCCATATATTACACACTACATATTCTTTTTTTTTTTTTTTTTTTGGAGACGGAGTCTTGCTCTGTCATCCAGACTAGAATACAATGATACAGTGGTGCGACCTCAGCTCACTGCAACCTCCGCCACCCAGGTTCAAGCGATTCTCCTGCCTCAGCCTCCTGAGTAGCTGAGATCACAGGTGCGCACCATGCCCGACTAATTTTTGTATTTTTAGTAGAGATGGGATTTCACCATGTTGGTCAGGGTGGTCTCGAACTCCTGACCTCGTGATCCACCCACCTCAGCCTCCCAAAGTGCTGGGATTACAGGCATGAGTCACCGTGCCCAGCCTATGCCAGGTATTTTTAAGCCACTTTTCTTGTTAACAACCATTATAGAGAAGTGACACTTAAAGAGGTAAAACGGCATACTCAAAGTCATCCAAATTGGTATAGCGGAAATAACAACACACTAGAAAGCTTAAGACCTAGGGTCTTGTCTCAGTTATGCCATTTACCAGCTATGTGACCCTGGCCAAAACACAGCAGGTCATGCCTGTAATCCCAGCACTTTGGGAGGCCAAGGCAGGTGGATCACCTGAGGTCAGGAGTTGGAGAGCAGCCTGGCCAAGATGGCAAAACCCCATCTCTACTAAAAATACAAAAATTAGTCAGGCACAGTAGTGGGCGCCTGTAATCCCAGCTACTTGGGAGGCTGAGGCAGGAGAATCGCTTGAAACCAGGAAGCAGAGGCTGCAGTGAGCCAAGATCGCGCCACTGTACTCCAGCCTGGGTGACAAAGCAAGATTCCGTCTCAAAAATAAATAAATAAATGAATAAATAAATAAATAAATAAATCATATTCCATCTCCAAGTCTTAACTTCACAATCTATTAAATGGGAATAACACAACCCACTGTGGTATCTCAAGTTAGGAAACACTGCCCAGGTGCCTAGATACTATGACATACAAACTGGCCCATGTGGCTCATTACCCAATACTTCTTGCTCGTCAGCACACTCAACCACTTGCAGGCCAATCTGTCCTTGCTCCTACACTATAACAACTCAACTGTAAATTAATCCTTCAGTATGCTTTCCTACCCCCAAATTTGGGATGCCACGCATTAGTCTTTCAAAATGAGGGTTATGAGACAGTCACAGACTCACTCTATCTCTTTAAATTCTCAATGCCTTCAGCTTCAATGGCATTTCAGCTCAGGGACCTAGGCCCTGACCATCACTCCAATCTCATCTCCAGTGACTGCTCAACTGTTTAATGCCCCTACAATGCAAAAGTACTCTTATTTCACACACGTATCATGCTATTTCAAGATTGCATGACTTTGCCTATATTAATCCCTCCACCCAAAATGACCTTGTCTATCTTCTTTGCCTGACTAAGCTCTTACTTATTCTACAAACTGCAGTTCAGCTTTCACTTCCTCAAAAATCCTTCTTCAAACCAACACATTGCCCACTATGTGCTTTGCACATAATATTAAAATGTCCTGTTTTTAGGTTTAATTTCACCACTTGACTAGGAAGTCTTCAAAAACATGAACAGTGTTTTATTAATCTTTATACCTCCAGTACCTTGCAAATACTTAGTGCTCAATAAATGTTTATGAACTACTTTATCATCCTTACCACTTTTCTGATGAGGAAACTAAGACTGAGCAACATTAGGCAATTTACTCAAGGTCAAAAAGCTACCGGACCACAGAGCTAAAATTTAAACACAGGTCTGAAGATTCAAAATGCAGTACTCCTGACCACAAATTCCTAACAGGGAAGGGATGAAGATCTAATAAATTATCATTTGAGAAGGTGATCAGAAAATTGAACATGACAACACAGATGAGAGCTGACAGGCTAAAGTAGTAGAACCAACACTATAGTAAGTGCCATAGTCAGAAAGATGGCCAATTCCTGCATCTTCAAATTGGTCTCACTTCCTACACAAATTGGGGGCACTGACTTCACATAGCTGCTAGGAGGGCAAATGAGTAGCATGAATATGACAGAAGGGTCTAGTTCATTGTCTGGCACACAGCAGTTATTCAAGAAATAGTGGCTTTTGTAGTGTTCTTATTATTATGGTATCATTTATTTGTAAAATTTATAATTGTAAAATACAAACTAGTATTAGGAAGTGAAACAGAGAACTTTCAGGAAGAAACCACTTCCAACTCCAATTTGGGGAAATCCAATTAACTCCCACCACCTCCCTCTGCCTTGTAAGTGAGTAACTAAGTTCTCCTTTCCATTCCATAAGGAATACCACATTAAAAATGCTCAGGCCACCACCATTGCAGTTTTGCAAGCAGCTACTCGATGAAAAGAGAAGAGGGAAAGAAAAACTAAAAGGAGGGCTTGCTGGCATCTGTCAGGAGGATATGAAAGTGGTATCTGCTGACTCTGTCTCGGGGTTTGCAATAAAGCACCTCCGAGCAGCCTCAGAAAAAGTGCCTAAATGAAATTATTGTCTACAAGAGGAGCCTTCCTCTCTGGTATTTGAAAAGTAATGTGTGTAGAAAAATAAAAGAAAGAGACTGCAGGCCAGTGTTGCTTATAAGCACTTCCTAGTCAGATTAATCAGCTAAGTTCTGACTGACTTGGAACAAATCAGTGCTAAAACACAGGATGAATTTATTGGAACAACATTGAAAGGTGCTTTGGCAATTGGCAGACTGGAAACTGAGGAGGGTTTTGAATGAGTAACTGGCCCATGATAAAAGCACAGTAACTGGTGCCGTGGCTCACACCTGTAATCCCAGCAACTTGGAAGGCCAAGGAGGGAGGATCACCTGAGGTCAGGAGTTCGAGACCAGGCTAGCCAACATGGTGAAACCCCATCTCTACTGAAAATACAAAAATTAGCTGGGTGTGGTGGTGTGCACCTGTAATCCCAGCTGCTCAAGAGGCTGAGGCAGGAGAATCACTTGAACCTGGGAGGCAGAGGTTGCCGTGAGCCAAGATTGTGCCATTGCACTCGAGCCTGGGCGACAACAGTGAAGCTCCATCTCAAATAATAATAATAATAATAATAATAATAATAATAATAAGATAGCTGAGGATTCCAGAAACTCTGTTTGATACAACATCTTCTACCATCCCATCACTGAAGCACATTAAAGCAGGGAGGTAAATCTTGTAGTTAAAAGACCATCCTCACTCCAAAAAAATTTCAGTAGCCTGCAAGCACATTTCCATCCTCTCAAATTCAATATGAGCAAGCCACACAAAAGAGATCTTCCATGAAAAGGAACAGCAAGGGAGAGAAACTGTCCCAATTTTTCTCCAAATTCCTCCCTACCTAAATTGGGTCTTCGTGTACTACTTTCAATGCTAACAAATAACTCTTGAAGCACTTCCAACAAACAATTTGTAAAGAGTGCAAATGCTTAAAAATCATGCACTAAGACCCTGTCTGAGAGCCAGTTAAAGGGGAAAGAGACACATTGAACTACTTTTAGAATATAAACAATCTGTCTAAAGATCAGCTTTTATCTTAAGAAATCCGTGTGTGTGTGTGTGTGTGTGTGTATGTAAAAGATCAAGTTCTTCCAGGTGAGTAAACTATGTTTTCAGTGTGCTAAATTTATCTTGTCATTTTCAAGAGTGAGAGGTTTGGAGGGCAGAAAAAGAGAGATTAACTGCTTAAAGATATTTGAGTAGTACATAGAATGTGAGTATTGGTTACTCCAACCGTAGGCCACATACACACTCCTGCAAAAAAAGGAATTTTGGAATTCAATTCATATTTTTAAAACTTGTTATTTTAAAGAATCCAAGAGTAGAGAATTATTAAAAGTAATTCATCCATATTTTTACATAGCTGACTGTACAATGTGACTGGCACTTGTAAAAATAACTGGTTTGAAAGACTACTGACACTTTCAAAAGGTTTGCTCTAATTAACACAGAAATTTTTCACTCAACTCAGTGCTATCTGACTCAAACTTAGGACAAAATGTACATATAAAGTCATGGCTTCATGTAACAGTGATGAACTTGATGATTTGATACTAAGTCAACATATATTCTTTTCTGAGAAACAGGCATAGATCCATTTCTAAAAATGTGGTGCAAACAAGAACTGACCTGCTTAGCACCTGGCTTCTGTTCCATAGGCGTCATGGTGAGTGTTTTGGTCTCTTTCTCATACTGGCAATAGTATTTCACCCAGGATATTCCTAAAGCCCCTATGAGGACAAGTAAAAGTGAGCAGACAGAGTAACTGTTTTAGCTATATAGGAAGTCAACCCCTAAGATTGAAGCTATTTACACATTGCTCATCAGAGTCAAACTTCAGATCCAGCCCCGCCCTTGCCCTGACTGCCATCCTTCCATAGCCACCTACCTACTGCACACAGGGAGATCCTAACCTTCACCAACTGCTTCCCACAGCTGCTTCTGGCTTGCTCAAAACCTACTCTCCCTGCCATGTTCCCTATAAATGGTATCACCATGTATCCCAGAAGCTGGAGACTATTGTCATTTACTTTGCTGTCTCTGTAACTGTTCCATGTGATTGGTCATTGGGTTATGCCCCTTCTAACCTGTACATGACTCTACATATCTCTCTTTTAACTGTCTCCTCCTCTCCATTCCTTTTAACACTGAATTAGTTAAGAATCCTATCAGTGTTGTTTTTGTTTGTTTAATTTCTTTTTTTTTTTTTTTTTTTTTTTTGACAGAGTCTTGCTCTGTCACCCAGGCTGGAGTGTGGTGGCGTAATCTCGGCTCACTGCAAGCTCCGCCTTCTAGGTTCACACCATTCTCCTGCCTCAGCCTCCCGAGTAGCTGGGACTACAGGCGCCCGCCACGCCACCATGCCTGGATAACCTTTTGTACTTTTTTTTAGTAGAGACAGGGTTTTACCATGTTAGTCAGGATGGTCTTGATCTGCCCTCGTGATCTGCATGCCTCAGCCTCCCAAAGTGCTGGGATTACAGGCATGAGCCACGGCACCAGGTCCAGTGTCTTATTTTTTATTTATTTTTTATGAGACATATTTTTAAAAAACAAAAATTTACTATCTCACCAATTACTTCATTGGCCTTCTCTCTGATTTCCCTATTGTCCCCATCTCTGATCACTCCATTCTAATTCATTCTCCACTCTTTTGCTAGATTATTTTAAAAATATATCTCTATTTTTATCATTCCCCTCATTAGAAACCATCCATGGCTTTCTCACTATCTCCACACTCCTTAGCCTGCCTACAATGCCCTTGATAACATGATTGAAACTTACCTTTCCAGCTTTTTCTCTTGGCACCTCACCTCTATGTTCCTGTTTCAATGAATTACTTTTAGTTCCCACATGAAGAGGTAGCCATATAATTTCTAGTCCAAATCCAAGACTTATTTAAGACTGAATGAAGCTGTATTATTAATAATTACATCAGGACAGCAGGGGTAAAGCAGGACCATTCTTGGACAAGGGTCCTACAAATCAACTATGTCTATCCACAACCCTGCCTCTACTCATGCAGTGGTATACACCTGGAATTCCCTCCCTCCCTCCCTCCCTTTCTCTCTCCCTCCCTCCCTTCCTTCCTCTCTCCCTCCCTCCCTCCCTCCCTTCCTTCCTTCCTTTCTTTCTTGCTCTCGCTCTTGCTCTCTTTCTTTCTTTCTTATTTTATTCATTTTTGAGACAGAGTCTCACTCTGTCACCCAGGCTGGAGTACAATGGCACCATCTCAGCTGACTGAAACCTCTACCTCCCAGGTTCAAGTGATTCCCCTGCCTCAGTCTCCCAAGTAGCTGGGATTACAGGCATGTGTCACCACACCCAGCTAATTTTTATATTTTTAGTAGAGATTGGGTTTCACCATGTTGGCCAGGCTGGTGTCGAACTCCTGACCTCCGGTGATATGCCTGTCTCAGCCTCCCAAAGTGCTGGGATTACAGGCGTGAGCCACTGTGCCCAGCCATTCTTCCTCTTCTTTACCTATGAAACTCCCACTCATCATTCAAGTTCTAGTTCAAATACCACTTTCTTGGTGAAGCCTTTAGATATATGCCCCAAATACAGTGATCACCACATTTCATTATAATTATTGATATATTTGTCTATCTCTCCCATCGCTTTCCACTTCTTGGTGACAAAAATCATGGTTGATTCATTTTTTCAAGGGTGTCCCCAATGCATTGCACAGTATCTGGCAGAAACAGTGCTCATTAAGCATACATTCAACTGAGTAGCAATGTCATGCCCATATGACAAATCAGAATACTGGAGCACAGAAGGATCACACAGCATACAGCAGTGGTTCTCAACTAGGGGCAATTTGGCCTCCCAGGGGACATCTGGCAACACATTAGAGACATTTTAGGTTGTCACACCTGGAGATTACTATGAGCAAAAAGTGAGGAAAGGCAAGGGATGCTGCTAAATATACTATAATACACAGGACCACTTCCCAGAACTAAGAATTATCCAGCCTGAAATGTCAACAGCACTGAGATTGAGAAATTGTGCAACGCACAGTTGAAGAGATGAACCTGACAAGTGGGAGAATACAGCTTTGCAAATCACCAAAAGCGAACTGCTCTATGCGAAGAAAAGTGTGATAATTTCACTACTGAAGTGCCATGCTTTGTGAATTACAGTGATTTTTGCCACTGGCAGTCTCTGGGTGTGTGTCTTCTGTTTACTCCCCAGATATAATAACTCTGGGCAAGAACTGAATAACAGGTTTGGGGAGTATTCAGACATAGTTCCAAGGGCAAATACAATCAAATCGCACATACAGGTGTGCATAATGTTACTGAGGAATTAGGAAAGATCAAATGCTCTACAACATTCAGTGACTAAACAAGTTAACCCACTTTCCTTAGTCACCAATGAAAAACAGATACAGTCTTTCCCACTGGAATCATGATGTTCACTAAGTGCTATAACAGCATCCATGAACCTGAGCAACAAAAAATTCTGTCTCTACAAAAAATTCAAAAATTAGCCAAGTGCAGTGGTAGGTGCCTTTAGTTGCAGCCACTCAGGAGGCTGAGGTAGGAGGACTGCTTGAGCCCAGGAGTATGAGGCCGTAGTGAGCTATTATGGTGCCATCGCACTCCAACCTGGACAACAGGGTGAGATCCTGTCTTAAAAAAAGAAAAGAGCAAACACATGACCCTAATGCAGACGAAAATATAGGGTACTATAGTAGGATCATGGGTTTTGGCATTTCACAGATCTGAATTTAATTTTAGTCCTGACACTTGTTAGTTGTGTGACTTTCAAATGGTGACCTCTCTGAGCCTTAGTGGCCTTATGTGTATGGGTATAAACTGGTTGCAAACATTAAATGAGGCAGTGTTTTCAATGAACTTAGCACCATGTCTGGTACATAATAGGTATAAGAAATATTATTTTTCTACTTCCTTTCCTCTACTTCCCTTTTTTCCAAAAGAGTAATCAGAAGGATTAAAGAATGAATAATACCCATTTTGAATCTCAGAGAAAACCTTAGGTCTTATCACTACACAGCCTTTGTAAGACAAATCTTCAACTTTCTCTCATTTTCTCCTTTTTTTGCTTTTTTGTTTGTTTGTTTGTTTTCAGTATTCCCTGCCTGCGCTCTAAGGGTATTGTAGCTATCAGGGGTCCATGAACAGTAAGGGTGCCCAAAATTCAGAGTCGACAAGTGGCAGTAGTTCCTGGCTTATTGAAACCCAATGGATACCCCTATGTCCCCACACACATTTCTCTTGTGTATAGAGATAGCCTTCAATAGTGGGCTGTCCTGGAAGTTTGCATGTCTGGGGAGCTTCTTTCATCCTTTTCTTAAGTTCTTCCATCTCTTCTCGGGTACTGGAGAAATGATTTCTTGTCTGTCAAGACATCATAATGAAAATCATTATTATCATCATCATTACCTTGAAAAAGTATTTCTTGGTCAGAGACTCAGTACAGAGTTTTCCCTGCTTACAGCATGTGCAACCACAAAGCAAAAAAAAGAAATGGTGAATGGCATAGTGAATGGAAAACAAGTTTACAGAGTCTAATGTTCCTAAAGACTACATAGGAAACAAAAATATAACGAGCAATATACTCATAAAATAACAACTGGGAGGCTTTTTACTAATAGGAATCACATAAGGCCCTAATAAGAAATCTTAGAATTCTGAACATGACTGATACCCTGCTTTACAACAAGGGAGATGTCAGACAAGGTTCCGAAAGGTAGCATTCTCATAGCAACTTCCAAGTTGTGTCTCAAAGTTATAGCCTAGTTGATACTAAATCAAATTCTGGTCAAGAAGATAAAATATATGAGAGGGTGCTCTCTTGGGAGAAGGGCTGACAGTAGCTATGTTTTCATACTCACAAATACCAAAACCTAATGATGAGAATAAATCTATTCAAATCTACACAACTAAAACACGATGGTAAGACATGTGTTGAAATGTGGGTATGAAAATCACTACAGATAAGTTTTTAGTACCCAGTCTTAAAATTACGACATGATGTTAGTGAGAAAGGTGATCTGTGCTGCCCATCTAGTTGGCCCATGCTTATCCTGTAAATAAGTCACCCATATGTATACATTCAAAGACTTGTTGTTACATTTGTACACATCAAGTGATATATAGAGGAAGATTCAAGGGATTAACTTGGTTGTAGTGGGAAGATGTTGTAAATCAGGAAATTCTGGAGAATGTGAGAGCCCCTAGTTCCTTTCTGCAAGGAGAGTATATAGAAAGAAAAAATAATAACAACTGTAAGTCCCAGTCCTCCTAAACAACCAAGGGGGGCTTATTTTCACTATAACTTACCAGCATTTTTCATCTAAAACTACATCTATATATTTCATGCAATTTAACATCCATTCTAAAGTCACCAACTCAGTAATGCCTTCTCTGACTCTACCAGGTAGCCAAACACTCTGAACTTTTTAAAAACCTTTGGCCTTGATTCTATTACAGCACTTATCATTATGGATTATGATTTATCTCTGTTTATTTCTGTCTCCTACAAGAAACTGTATGTTCCTTCAAGACAGAAAAACTTGCATGCATCCTCATGGCATGTCCAGTGCCTTTCACAATGCCTGGCACAGAGCTTATGTTCATTTTTTCCATAAACACTTGTTTAATCTGGGTTGAATAAAGGAACATGTAAAAGAATATATGTGAAAAGGATGGGAACACTGTGCCTACATGCCCATCTGTAAGAACCAGCATGACAGAGAAGGTAGAGAAAACCTTTAAAAATAATTTATGTGATGCTACTAATAAGTACTGAGAAAAGAGAAGACAAAATGAGTGTTTGTGGTAATAAAGTCCACAGTGAGAGTGTTTTGAATGAGCAGGGAAGTAACTTAAGGCCTGGGCTCAAATAAGCCTATAGCTGTGTCCTGATCTGAGAGAGATGCAGCAAATTAGCAATACTTAATAAATATTGCATAGATGAAGGTATTGGTGTGTGGAAGGGTGGGTTTGAACAGCAGTCAGCCTCAAAAACAGGAAAGAGGTGAAAGTGGAAGAGCAAGAACAGTCTTATACACTAAATATTTGTGATCCACACCAGTATATCCCAACAAATTGGCTAGGATGCAGCAACCTAGAATTCCAAAAATCAAGG
Source organism: Papio anubis (assembly GCF_008728515.1). Lineage (NCBI taxonomy): Eukaryota > Metazoa > Chordata > Mammalia > Primates > Cercopithecidae > Papio > Papio anubis. Next base: position 83,528,672 of record NC_044996.1, on the reverse strand, counting down.
TTTCTGGGGCTGAAATTCAATCGGAATGAAAAGACCAGTGAGAAAAATCCACATGCAAACTCACATTCTGTAAACTGAGCTGGAGCTGCTGTTTGTATGGGAGGAAATCCTGTGTGAGCTCCACAGTCAGGCTGTTAGAAATGAACAGACTATGAAGAAAGGCCAAGACCTAGGGAAAACATGTAAAAATAACTTTATCACCAGCATCTTCTAATAAACTAAATAAAAGAAACATGAACTCACCAAAAAACTCCATGGTATGGCTGGGCATAGTGGCTCACACCTGTAATCCCTGCACTTTGGGAGGCCGAGGTGGGCAGATCACAAGGTCAGGAGTTTGAGACCAGCCTGACCAACATGGTGAAACCCCATCTCTACTAAAAATACAAAAATTAGCTGGCTGTGGTGGCATGCGCCTGTAATCCCAGCTACTTGGGAGGCTGAGGCAGGAGAATCGCTTGAACTCGGGAGGCAGAGGTTGTAGTGAGCCGAGATTGCACCACTGCACTCTAGCCTGGGTGACAGAGTGAGACTCTGTCTCAGAAAAACAAAAAACAAACAAACAACAACAACAACAAAAAAAAAAACTCCATGGTGTTTACCCAGTATAGCAGTCAAACACAAACTAGTCTACACATCACTGTTTTCATATCAGGTTAAACATTTACCCTTGACTCAGCTTCAGAAAATAAGAACTATTAACAAATGTATTAACCCAGAGCTTGCTCAGATCTCATATAAAGACATTCATCATTTGAACAGTATGTGAATGAACTGCATCTTTCCTCTATATATCCTCAGCAACCACAAACAATAGGTGCTCAAAAAATATTTCTTGAATGAATGAAAGTAAATAAATAAATGAATAAAGCAAGATTTTCTACCTTACTTTAATGAATACTGTCATAATACTAAAAGATCAAAAGAGTCTAAACCAACTTTAAAATTAGAAATGATTCACAGGGTTGCAGAAAAAGACATATAAATGATATATAATATATATTTGTGTAAATTTTCAATCCCATTAAAAATCAAATACACGGGCTGGGTACAGTAGCTCATGCCTGTAATCCTGGCACTTTGGGAAGCCAAGGCAGGGGGATCACTTGAGCCCAGGAGTTGGAGACCAGCCTGGGTAACATGGTGAAACCTTATCTCTACAAAAACATACAAAAAATTAGCCCGGTATGGTGGCACGCATCTGTAGTTCCAGCTACTCAGGAAGCTGAGGTGCGAGGATCACTTGAGTCCAGGAGACAGAGGTTGTAGTGACCCAAGATAGCACCACTGCACTCCAGCTTGCGTGATAGTGAGACCCTGTCTCAAACAAATATACAGAAATGGAAAAATCTACACAAGACAGAAGTAAATGGAATGAAAAAACGTGAAATGGAAAAAACTACACAAGACAGAAGTAAAAGTAGTAGAATAAGAAGTCATTGACTGCAAGGGACATGAGTCCCTAGCACAGTACCTGGTATATGAGAGAGACTTTTAGAAGCTTCTGAAAGTATGAGAAGAAGGAAGGGAAGGAAACAAAGTAATAGGAAGAGTGGTAGAGAAATTCTGGAAGGGAGGGGGAAGGAGAGAGGAAAAAAAGGAAAGAGAAAGAAAATAGCCACAGAAAAAGAGAGAAAAGGGTTAGGGGGAAAGAGAGAAATATATATACTAAAGAACAAGAAAAACATAAGTTAGACTATGTTCTAGACATTTCCAATGATTATCTTTCACGTTCTTTGAGATTCTGTTTTTATGATCAAAGTTTGTACATTTACCAGGCATTTGATAAATATTTTTAGACCATTCATCAACAGAGAAAACTTACAGGCTCCACAATATTGAACTTCTTGGACTCCTGAACTTCCTGGATTTGATAAACATAATCAAGAGAGGACTCGAAAAAATTGTGCCTCTCCTTGTCCACCTGTAGGTCTGCCTATAGAAGAAGGAAAACAAACATTACATATTTGGATATTCATGAAAGTCAGTGCTTAAGGACTGAACAGAATGCTAGAGCTAGATGAGCATTTAGCCACCAACTAGTGATGTTACCCTTTATTTTTGAGATAGAGAACCTAAAGCCAAGAGATTAAAAAGTGACTGATCCAGGATTCCAATTTCTGGTCCAACACATAAAAAGCTTGAAGTCATTATACCCATCCTGACAAAAAGAAAAAAGCTGAACAAGTGTAAAATCCACACATTTTCTTATATCCAACAGAGAACTGAAGTCAGAGGAAAATCTACTGCCTCAAAAACTACAGAGACATGAATACAGAGAATAAGAAATTAACAAGGGCAGAATCCCAAGAACAGAAGCATGCTACTATGGCCAATACTGAGAGGATTACAACAGAAAGAACTGCAAGTCTCAAGTCCTATTTAATAAGAAATGAGAAAATCTGAGCACAAAAACAATGATGCCAGAGAAAATTTTAGAGTCAGACAATGACAGCTACAGCAAACTAAGCACAGCCTAACTCCTAGTCAGATCAACACAAAATCTCATATTAAAGACCTGTTTCGCTCAGTTCCTTTCATCTGAACATCATCGCTGGCTTTCAACAATGAATTACAAGGCATATTAAAAGGCAATAAACACAGTCTGAAGAGAAAAAGAAGCATCAGAATCAAATGTAGGTAAGGCAAACATTGTAGAAATATAAGACTGTAGGCCAAGTGCGGTAGCTCACACCTGTAATCCCAGCATTTTGGGAGGCCGAGGTGGGTAGATCACCTGAGGTCAGGAGTTCGAGACCAGCTTGGCCAACATGGAGAAACACTATCGCTACTAAAAATACAAAAAACTATCCAAGTGTGGTGGTGCACTCCTGTAGTCCCAGCTACTCTGGAAGCTGAGGCACGAGACTCACTTGAACCTGGGAGGTGAAGACTGCAGTGAACTGAGATCATGCCACTGCACTCCAGCCTCGGTGACAGAGCAAGACTCCATCTTAGAAACAAACAAAAAAGAAATATAAAACTAAATTTAAAATAATTATAATTAATATAAGGGCTCTAATATAAAAAGCGGACAGCACATAAGAACAGATGGGTAATAGCAGCGGGCAGATGAAAACTGCAAGAAAGAATACACAGGAAAGACTAGAAATCAAAAACACTGTAGCAGAAATGAAGACTACTTTTAAAGGGTTCACCAGTAGATTGAACAAGACTGAGGAAAGAACCAGTAAGCTTAAATACGTGTCAACAAAAATGTGGGAAACTGAAATGCAAAGAGAAAAAAAAAAAGAAAAACATTGAGTAGAATATTCAGGAACTGATGAACAATTACAAAAGATGTTAATATATGCATATTCAGAGTGTCAATAGGAGAAGAAAAAGAGACAGAAACAGAAGAAATACTTCAAGCAATAATGACTGAGAATTTTCCAAAATAAAAGACAGATATCAAACCCCACATCCAGAAAGCTCAGGATAAATACCAATAAATACAATAATATAATAAATACTAATAATTATCAATCAGGATAAATACCAAACAATCTCCATGTACATATATGATATTCAAAGCTGCAGAAAATAAAACACAAGAGAAAATCTTGAAAGAAGCTAGAGAGAAAAACAACTTACTATATAGGGGGGCAAGGATAAAGAGTTATATCAGACTTCTCTTAAGAAACCATGCAGAGAGAAGAGAGTGCCATAAAATATTTGAAGGTGTTGAAAGAAAAAAAGTTAACTACTTAGAAATGTGTATTCCGTGAAATCATCCTTCAAAAGTGATGGTAAAATAAAGACTTCCTCAAACAAACAAAAAGTAAAGCACTTTGTCACCACTAAACTTGTCTTGCAAGAAAGGTTAAAAGATCTCCAATAGAAGAAAAATTATATGTCGGAAATACAGACCTAAAAAGAAAGAAAAAAGAGCACCAGAAAATAAATAAATGAAGATTAAATATTTTATTTTTCAAATTATTAATGGATCTAACAGATAAGAATTTGTCTATAATAATAATTGCAATGATACATTTGGTCATTATATCTTACAAATAAGTAAAAAGAATGATAGTACCATTATAAGGGATGAAAGGGAGACATTGGAAATAGTCTGTCAATCCTGTATAACCCATAACTAGTTTACTGGAATATGAAAAGTGGACATAAACTAACCATAAATGCATATTGCAAGCTCTAAGGCAACCACTAAAACATGAAAAAGAGGAAGTATAATTGATATGGTAAGAGAAGACAGAAAATAAAATCATATAAAAGTTCTCTTAAAAAAGAGAAGGCAAAAGAAGACTGAAAGACAAAAATAAAAACAAAAATAATAAGTAGAAGATAGTAAACAATATAGTAGATACTATTACACCATTATCTATGACCATTTTAAACATCAATGATCTAAAAAATTAAAAGATAGACTGTCATAGTGTGCAAAAATTAACAGCCAACTATGTTATTTAAAAGATATCATTTTAAATAAGTACATACAATGTTAGACCTGAAACCATAAAACTTCTAGAATAAAACCTAGAAAAATGCTTCTAGGAATTGGCCTAATAAAAAAAAAATTACTAAGACACCTAAAGCAAATGCAACAGAAACAAAAGTAAATAAATGAGACTTAATTAAACTAAAATCTTTCTGCACAACAAGAGAAATAATCAACAGACTAAATAGGCAACCTGCAGAATAGGATAAAATATTCACAAACTATACAGCTGACAAAGGACTAGTGTCCAGAATCTACAAGAAACTCCAACAAATCAGCAAGAAAAAAAAAAAAACCATTTAAAAGTGGGCAAACGACATGAACAGACATTTTTCAAAAGATATACAAATGGCCAATAAATATGAAAAAATGCTCAACATCACTAATCATCAGGAAAATGGAAATTAAAACCGCAATGAGATACCACCTTACTCCACTAAGAAAGGCCATTATTAAAAAGTCAAAAAACAAAAGATGCAGATGTAGTGAAAAGGGAATGCTTATTCACTTTGAGTGGGAATAAAATTCATACAGTCTCTATGGAAAACAGTATGGAAATCTCTCAAATAACTGAAAGTAGAACTACTATTTGATCCCAAATCCCACTACTGAGTATCTACCTAAAGGAAAAAAGAAGTCATTACATCAAAAAAGACACCTGCACTCCTAGGTTTATATTGGCACAATTCACAATTGTGAAGATAGGAAATCAATCTAAGTGTCCAACAACTGATTAGTGGATAAAGAAAATATAGTAGGTATATATGTGTGCACACACACACAATGGAATACTACTCAGCCATGAAAAAGAACAAAATATGTCTTTTACAGAAACTGGAACTGGAGGCCATTATTCCAAGTAAACTAACTCAGGAATGGATAACCAAATACCTCATATGCCCATTTATGAGTGGGAGGTAAGCTCTGAGTATGCAGAGGCATGCAGAGTGGTACAATGGACATTGGAGACTCAGAAGAGGGGTAGTTAGAGGGGGCTGAAAAATTACCTACTATTGGGTATTCGGGCACACTAAAAGCCCAGGCTTCACCACTATACAATTCATTCATGTAACCAAAAAACACTTATACTCCTAAACCTACTAAAATAAAAATTAAAATGTAAAGAAAACAAAGACAGATTAAAAGTAAAGGTATAAAGAAAGATATATCATGCTAACATTAATCAAAAGAATGCTGGAGTAGCTATATTAATTTCATAAAAAGCACACTTCAGAACAAAGAAAACTACCAAGGAAAAATATTATGATATCAAATCATAATGTAATAATAAAGAGGGCAAGAGTCTAAGAAGACATAACAATTCTTAATGTGAATGTGCCTAACAACAGAGCATCAAAATACATGAGGTAAAAACTGACAGAATTACAAGGAGAAAGAGACACACCTACTATTGGAGTTGGAGACTTCAATACTCCTCTAATAGTAATGGACAGATCCAGCTAGCAGAAAATCAGCATGGACATTGTTGACCTGAACAGCATGATCGATCCACTGAATCTAATTGGCATCTTTGTAACACTTGATACAACAGCAGAATATGCTTTCATCTCAAAGTCACACAGAACAATCACCAAGATAGACCATATTCTGGGACATAAAATACACCTGAAGAAATCTAAAAGAACAGAAATCTTATGAAATATATAATTAGACCACAATTAAATTATACCAGAAATCAATTTTTAAAAGCTGAAAATGCCCCAAATAATTACATTTATAAATAAAACCTGAGTCAAAGACTCAAAAGAAAAGTAAGGTTGGGCATCATGGCAAACACCTGTAATCTTAGCACTTTAGGAGGGAAAGGCAGGAAGATCACTTGAAGCCTGGAGTTTGAAACTAACCTGGGCAACATGGCAAGACCTCAATTCTACAAAAAATAAATAAAATAAAATACGAAATGTTAAGACATTTTGAATTAAATAAAAATGAAAACACAATTTAATATTTGTGGGCAACGAAAGCAGTGCTTAGAGAAATATTTATAGAATGAAATGCATATATTAGAACAGAAGAATGATCTATTATTAATAATCTATGCTTCCTTCTTAGGAAATTAGAAATAGAAGAATAAATCACATCCAAAGTAAACAGACAATAAGAAAAAATAAACATTAAAGAAGATATCGATGGGAGGTTCCAAGACGGCCGAATAGGAACATCTCCAGTCTACAGCTTCTAGCGTGAATGACACAGAAGATGGGTGATTTCTGCATTTCTAACTGAGGGACTGGGTTCATCTCACTGGAGCTTGTTGGAGAGTGGGTGCAGCCCGTGGAGTGTGAGCTGAAGCAGGGCAGGGCATTGCCTCACCCTGGAAGAGCAAAGGGGTTAGGGAATTCCCTTCCCTAGCCAAGGGAAGCCACGACAGACGGTACTTGGAAAATTGGGACACTCCCACCATAATACTGCTCTTTTCCAATGGTCTTAGCAAACTGCACACCAGGAGATTATATCCCATTCCTGGCTCAGAGGGTCCCATGCCCACGGAGCCTCGCTCACTGCTAGGACAGCAGTCTGAGATCAAACTGCAAGACAGCAGCGAGGCTGGGGGAGGGTCGTCCACCATTACTGAGGCTTGAGTAGGTAAACAAAGCAGCCGGGAAGCTCGAACTGGATGGAGCCCACTGCAGCTCAAGGAGGCCTGCCTGCCTCTGTAGACTCCACCTCTGGGGGCAGGGCATAGCTGAACAAAAAGCAGCAGAAACTTCTGCAGACTTAAATGTCCCTGTCTGACAGCTTTCAAGAGAGTAGTGGTTCTCCCAGCATGGAGTTTGAGATCTGAGAACAGACAGACTGCCTCCTCAAGTGGGTCCTTGACCCCCAAGTAGCCTAACTAGGAGACACCTCACAGTAGGGGCCGACTGATACCTCATACAGCTGGGTGCCCCTCTGAGACGAAGCTTCCAGAGGAAGGATCAGGCAGCAACATTTGCTGTTCTGCAATGTTTGCTCTTCTGCAGCCTCTGCTGGTGATACCTAGGCAAACAGCGTCTGCAGTGGACCTCCAGCAAACTCCAACAGACCTGCAGCTGAGGGTCCTGTTAGAAGGAAAACTAACAAATAGAAAGGACATCCACACCAAAATCTCATCTGTATGTCACCATCATCAAAGACCAAAGGGAGATAAAAACACAAAGATGGGGAGAAACCAGAGCAGCAAAGCTGAAAATTCTAAAAATCAGATCACCTCTTCTTCTCCAAAGGAAAACAGTTCCTTGCCAGCAATGGAAAAACGCTGGACGGAGAATGACTTCAACGAGTTGAGAGAAGAAGGCTTCAGACGATCGGTAATAACAAACTTCTCCAAGCTAAAGGGGGATGTTTGAACCCGTTGCAAAGAAGCTAAAAACCTTGAAGAAAGATTAGATGAACGGCTAACTAGAATAAACAGCATAGAGAAGACCTTAAATGACCTGATGGAACTGAAAACCATGGTACGAGAATTACATGACACATGCACAAGCTTCAGTAGCTGATTCAATTAAGTGGAAGAAAGGGTATCAGTGATTGAAGATCAAATGAATGAAATGAAGCGAGAAGAGAAGTTTAGAGAAAAAAGAGTAAAAAGAAACCAACAAAGCTTCCAAGAAATATGGGACTACACGAAAAGACCAAATCTATGTCTGATTGGTGTACCTGAAAGTGAGAGGGAGAATGGAACCAAGCTGGAAAACACTCTGCAGGATACTGTCCAGAAGAACTTCCCCAACCTAGCAAGGCAGGCCAACATTCAAATTCAGGAAATACAGAGAATGCCACAAAGATACTCCTTGAGAAGAGCACCTCCAAGACACATAATTGTCAGATTCACCAAAGTTGAAATGAAGGAAAAAATGTTAAGAGCAGCCAGAGAGAAAGGTCGAGTTACCCACAAAGGGAAGCTCATCAGACTAACAGCAGATCTCTTGGCAGAGACTCTACAAGTCAAAAGAGAGTAGAGGCCAATATTCAACATTCTTAAAGAAAAGAATTTTCAATCCAGAATTTCATATCCAGCCAAACTAAGCTTCATAAGTGAAGGAGAAATAAAATTTTTCACAGGCAAGCAAATGCTGAGAGACTCTGTCACCATCAGGCCTGCCTTACAAGAACTCCTGAAGGAAGCACTAAACGTGGAAAGGAACAACTGGTACCAGTCACTGCAAAAACATGCCAAATCATAAAGACCATCGATGCTAGGAAGAAATTGCATCAACTAATGAGCAAAATAACCAGATAACATCATAACGACAGGGTCAAATTCACACATAACAATATTAACCTTAAATGTAAATGGGCTAAAAGCTCCAATTAGAAGACACAGACTGGCAAATCGGATAGAGTCAAGACCCATACTGAAAATGGCCATACTGCTCAAGGTAATTTATAGATTCAATGTCATCCCCATTAAGCTACCAATGACTTTCTTCACAGAATTGGGAAAAACTACTTTAAAGTTCATACAGAACCAGAAAAGAACCTGCATTGCCAAGACAATCCTAAGCCAAAAGAACAAAGCTGGAGGCATCATGCTACCTGACTTCAGACTATACTACAAGGGTACAGTAACCAAAACAGCATGGTACTGGTACCAAAACAGAAAGATAGACCAATGGAACAGAACAGAGACCTCAGAAATAATACCACACATCTACAACCATCTGATCTTTGACAAACCTGACAAAAACAAGAAATGGGGAAAGGATTCCCTATTTAATAAATGGTGCTGGGAAAACTGGCTAGCCATATGGAGAAAGCTGAAACTGGATCCCTTCCTTACACCTTATACAAAAATTAATGCAAGATGGACTAAAGACTTAAATGTTAGACCTAAAACCATAAAAACCCTAGAAGAAAACCTAGACAATACCACTCAGGACATAGGCACGGGCAAGGACTTCATGACTAAAACACCAAAAGCAATGGCAACAAAAGCCAAAATTGACAAATGGGATCTAATTAAACTAAAGAGCTTCTGCACAGCAAAAGATACTATCATCAGAGTGAACAGGCCACCTACAGAATGGGAGAAAATTTTTGCAATCTACCCATCTGACAAAGGGCTAATATCCAGAATCTACAAAGAACTTAAACACATTTACAAGAAAAAATCAAACAACCCCATCAAAAACTGGGCAAAGGATATGAACAAACACTTCTCGAAAGAAGACATTTATGCAGCCAACAGACACATAAAAAAATGCTCATCATCACTGGCTATCAGAGAAATGCAAATCAAAACCACAATGAGATACCATCTCACACCAGTTAGAATGGCGATCATTAAAAAGTCAGGAAACAACAGGTGCTGGAGAGGAGGTGGAGAAATAGGAACACTTTTACACTGTTGGTGGGATTGTAAACTAGTTCAACCATTCTGGAAAACAGTATGGTGATTCCTCAAGGATCTAGAACTAGAAGTACCATATGACCCAGCCATCCCATTACTAGGTATATACCCAAAGAATTATAAATCATGCTGCTATAAAGACACATGCATACATATGTTTATTGTGGCACTATTCACAATAGCAAAGACTTGGAACCAACCCAAATTTCCATCAATGATAGACTGGATGAAGAAAATGTGGCACATATATACCATGGAATACCATGCAGCCAGAAAAAAAGGATGAGTTCATGTCCTTTTTAGGGACATGGATGAAGCAGGAAACCATCATTCTCAGCAAACTATCACAAGGACAGAAAACCAAACACCACATGTTCTCAGTCATAGGTGAGAATTGAACAATGAGAACTCTTGGACACCGGAGCCTGACATAGGGTGGGGGAAGGGGGGTGGGATAGCATTAGGAGATATACCTAATGTAAATGATGAGTTAATGGGTGCAGCACACCAACATGGCACATGTATACATATGTAACAAACCTGCACGTTGTGCACATGTACCCTAGAACTTAAAGTATAATAATAAAAAAAAAGAAGATGATATCAATGAAATGAACAACAGGAAATCAACAAAACCAAAAAGCTGGTTCTTTGAAAAAAATCAATAAAATTGTTACTATTTTAGCCACATTAAATAAGTAAGAAAGAGTAAATACACAAACAACTAGCATCAGAAATAAAAGAAGGAAAAAAATGAGATCCTGTCATTTGCAGCAACATAAATGGAACTGAAAGTTATTTGTTAAGTCAAATAAGCCAGGTGCAAAAAGACAAGATCTTTAAGAGCAGAAGTACAAAACACTAATGAAAAAAATCAAAGGTCAAAATAAATGGAAAGATATTCCATGTACATATTAGGTTGGTGCAAAAGTAATTGTGATTTCTGCCATTACTTTTAATGGTACAACACAGAATAGTGACAAGGATGTGGAGCAACAGGAGCTATCATTCATTGTTGGTGGAAATAAAAACTGCTACAGCCAATTTGGAAGACGGTTTGGCAGTTTCTTACAACACTAGATAAAATCTTACCATATGATAGCAGTTGTATTCTTTGGTATTTACTCATCAAAATGTATATCCCTAAAAGCCTGCACACAATTATTTATCACAGCTTTAAAAATTGCCAAAATTCAGAAGAAACCAAGAAGTCCTTCAATAGGCAAATGGATAAACTAACCGTGGTACAACCAGACAATGGCATATTATTCAGCCCTAAAAAGAAGTGAGTTATCAAGTCAAGAAAAGATATGGAGAAACCTTAAATGCATATTGCTAACTGAAAGAAGCCAATCAAAAAAAGGTTACAAACCATATGATTCCAACTATATGACATTTTGGAAAAGGCAAAAGCATAGAGTCCATAAAAAGATCAGTGGTGTCAGGTAGAGGTAGAAGAAGGGAGGGATAAAGTCCAGGGATTTTTAAGGCAGTGAAACTGTCCTGTACGATATGGTAATGCTGGATATATATTATCATATGTTTGTCAAAACCCATAGAATGTTTAATACATTGGCTCCTCAATTCTAACAAATGTATCACATGAATGCAAGATGATCCTAAAGGGGAAAATGAGAAACTGTGTGACGAGTAAGGGCATATAGAACTCTGTACTTACTATTTAATTTTCTGTAAACCTAAAACTTCTCTAAAGATGAAATCTAAATTTTTTGAAAGTGAGTAACTCAAGGTTCCCCTGCTCATTTTTTATTGAATAAGTAATAAAAGGACATCTACATTATAGCACCAAACACCTAGAACACTCCAGAAGCTGTCCTAGCAAAGTCTCCAATAGTTTGGATTGTGTCCAGGGTCCAGAAGACCACCCCAAGTTTAATAATTCTTTAATAAATCTTTTTTGAGCAGGACTCAAAGGACTCACCAGAGTAGTACTTACAGCTAAGATTTATTTCAGTGAAAGCATACACAGCCGAATGAGCAAAGAGAAAAGGTGTCTGGGGCAAAATGCAGAGGAAGCTAGGTACAAGCTTCCAAAAGATCTCTCATTGTGGTGTCACCCAAGACACATTTAATTCTTCCTTCAACAAGTTATAACAACAGAGAGAAAATGTTGTCAGTCAGGGAAGCTCATAAGAGAATGAGTAGCCTAGGGTTTTATTGGGGGGCTAGTTACACAGGCACACTCTGCCCAGCACAACCAAAATTCAAGACTACCAGAAGAAAAAGATGTTCAACATAAGCCACATTGTTTGCACAGCCAGGCTTGGCACAGTCAGCCATTCTTACCCATTAAGGGAAACTTCTAAATCAATGTTGGTAGCTGTTTAACAGTGAAGTTCCCAGATGCCATCCAAGGGCTAATTTTGTAAACAGGTCTTTGTAAGCATAGCAGTCTCAGGCCTGTTGACTGTTTTCTGCACAGAAACCGTGACACAGAATAGATAGAAAAGGAAAAAAACAAAAGTGGGCAAAAGGAAAATGATAGAAGATCCCAGACTTAATTCTAGTTTATGGAAGGAAAGTAGTCCTTCTCCTTTGCAATACTAACTCCATCCACAACTAAAGTTTTTGGGTTTTTTTTTTTTTTGAGACAGAGTTTCGTTCTTGTCACCCAGGCTGGAGTGCAATGGCGTGATCTCGGCTCACTGCAACCTCTGCCTCCCGGGTTCAAGCGATTCTCCTGCCTCAGCCTCCCAAGTAATTGAGATTACAGACATGCACCACTACACCCAGCTAATTTTGTAATTTTAGTAGAGCTGGGGTTTCGCCATGTTGGCCAGGCTGGTTGCAAACTCCTGACCTCAAGTGATCCACATGCCTTGGCTTCCCAAAATGCTGGGATTACAGGCATGAGCCACTGCACACAGCCACACTGAGACTCTTGACCTATTACCTTCAAGCACCTCAGATGATGTGATGGATATCTATGAAACCAGTTATCAGGAGGTGAGCTCCAGCTCTGTCACAATCTGTGTGACCACAGACAAGATGACAGTTCCTGCCTATGATATTATTCCATCCGATATCTCTTTTCATATTTGAATCTTTAAAATCTCCATTATTACTGAATCTTTCATTGAACATATAGACCCCTTCTTCCATTAGAAAAATTCTCAATCCGTATATTCTTTCTTTTCCTTTCGTGGTGCCTCTCTTATGGCTCTGACACTTTCCCCTAGATCATTTCCTAGATCAATAGTTTCCTAAACTGGTTATCCTGCTTATAGTCTCTCCCTGATCTAATTCACCCTACAACCTATGCCAGTTTGAGATTCCTAAAATAGAATTCTACTTATGTCCCTTCCATCCTTTGGGCCATTGGTCTCTGTTTGAAAGGTCCATTCCTCCATTTTCACCTGTCAAACACTTTACCTATTTTGTAATGACCACATCAAATTAGAAGGGCAACATTCTTCCACAAAGGAAATCCCCCACATCCAAACATAAGTCTTCTATTCTCATTTCATACTTCCAACAAAAGCACCATATATACACATTAAAGTGTGTAAAAAATTCTATTAGTATAAGAGTAATGTGTTTTCTTATTTAGTAGCCCAACAGTAAGATGCAGAAGGGCAGGAACCATGTCTTATTGTTTCTGTAGTCATGTTGCATCCTGTACAGTTCCTGAGTTCCTGGCATGTGGTAGGGTCTCACTGAATGGCAGCTTATTTTAACTGAAGCCACTGCAAGTCCCAGGTAAGCAGTAGTCCCACAACAGGACACTCCCTAACCCCCCACCAAAAAAAAAAAAAAAAAAAAAAAAAAAGGTTATAGAATATCTCAGGGAAAAAAAGTAGAAGATCTGTTCCTGATCTCTACCAAATACAACACTAGTTTACCTTTATCCTCACATGGATTTTGGACTTGCAATTGAAAGGGACTCTTGACTCCTCTTCTTACAGATAATGGAATGAGGCAAAGAGAGAAGTATCCTATCCAAGGTCACACCCTGAGTTAGTGGAAGAGCTGGCTTAGTACTCAGGGCTTCTGAGTCTCAGGCCACAGTTTTGACTACAAGTGCTACTATCACATGAGGTTCCCTGCTAAGACAAGGTATGGGAAAAGCCTTGCAGTACAAAATTCACACTGTTTCTAAGGCATAGCTAGCAATGAAAGGCAGGGGCAGGCTTTGTGAACATACCTCTTGTAACTGAGATTCTTTCTTTTTTGAAGACAGGTGTAAGTGCCGATCCAGTAAAGAATAAAACCTCTCACCATCCTTTTCAAATTTCTTTTTCCGCTCCTAAAGGTGGGAAAGAAGGGCAAAGATTAAATGTCTGTAGTTGTAACTCTGTCTGCTTAGAAAGGAGAATGAAGGAGATAGTGTCAGCTTTCAGGTGGTCAATCCCTCTAGTTCCTGGGAAGGAAAAAAAAAGCAACAGAGAATTAGCTTTGCATCGGTCTCAGCAGTTTCAACTTCCGGAAATATAACCCCAAACCATTCTGCCTGCAGAAATGGCAGTCCCTATTTTTACAGCTGAAAGCTATGGAAGCTGCTCCTCAAAGAATGATACCTTAAAAGGGTCTGTGCGGTAGATATCTTTTCTTCCCTCCAATATTTTTCACATACATTAACCACTCATTCAAATTTTCTTACAAAGGAAGAAGACATAATACAAAAGTAAAGTAAATATATGTCATGAAAAGGTTAATCTACAATGCACTTAGACAGCTAATAATAAGTAAAACATTTCCAAAGAAATAGGAACCTGGGATTATCTCTTTTTAATGAATTAGTTGGTATTATTTAAGCACTTCACTCCAAAAAGCTGATATTAAAAACAGAGACAAAAAAATCCTGGAAAGTTTAACTAGAAAGCAAGGGTTGCAAAGATTTGTGGCAGATGAAGGACTCAGCCTTTACTCTTCTCAAGTATTAAATTTAATTAAGTTCTCTGCTGCTCAGCACAACTGGAAGAAACACAGCATCTAAAGTAGCACTAACAATGTTCCTTTGTCACAGACTAATGCTGACACTCTACCATTCTCTTAGCACCATGCTGGAAAATCAGTGTAAATGGCTTGTGTTGTCTCATGGGAAATTCAAAATCACTGAGCACCTGCAATGTGCCAGGTAGTAGAAGAGGCACAGCAGGGGACCACAAATAAAAGAAAAAAAAAATTCACCCATGGTTTATTGCTACAAGCAATCTGTTGCTGGGCAGGAAGCTAGGACAGAGCTGAGTGACCTGTGACATATAAGAAATGTGCTTTTGGCCAGGCGCAGTGGCTCACTCCTGTAATGCCAGCACTTTGGGAGGCCGAGGTGGGCGGATCACCTGAGGTCAGGAGTTTGAGACCAGCCTAGCCAACATGGTGAAATCCCATCTCTATTAAAAATGCAAAAAAAAAAAAAAAAGAGAGAGAGAGAGAGAAATTGGCTGGGCATGGTGGTGTGTGCCTGTAATCCCAGCTACTTGGGAGGCTGAGGCCTACATCAGGCCAGGCACTATGATAGACACTTAAAATCTATTATCTCATTTAGACTTTACAGCCCTGAGAAGCAGATATTGTAAAGGAAATTAAGGTTCAAATAAGGTGAACTAACATCCAAGATCACAGTCCATGTAGCCCAGATTATCATGGGTGGAATAACATTCATGAGGCTTATAAATAATCAGAACGTCTTAGGAATACAACTCGAGAAGTTCCATAACCCAACCCTAACTCAGATACCAAAACAGGAGGTAGACATTTTCACACAAAACATAGGAAGGACAAACTGTTCCTTCAGCTGTTGAATCAATTTAAAGTACCAATTAATTGAGAAAAGCATGAGCCAGAAAACTTTACTGCCTCCACCAAGGACAATAAGATTCTGTAGAATACGTTCTCCTTCAATTCAATTTTTAAATTAAAAACTGAAATATAATTCTCATATCATAAAACTCATCCTTTTAAAGTGTACAATTACAATTCAGGTGTTTTTAGCATATTCACAAAGCTGTGCAACCACTGCTGTTATCTAATTCCAAAATATTTTCATCACCCCAAAAAGAAATCTTAATCACACTAGTAGTCACTTTCCATTCCCCATTCTACCCACCTTCAAAAATCCACAGTCTACATTCATCTCTATGGATTTTCCTATTCTACACCTTTCATATTAACTGGAATCTGCACTATAGTCTTTGGTGACGGGCTTCTTACACTTACATAATGTTTTCAAGGGTCATCCATATTGTAGCATGTATTGGTACTCCATTCCTTTTTATGACTGAAGAGTATTTGACTGTATGGATGTACTATGTTTTCTTTATTCTTTTGCAAGTAAATATCCGATAGTCCCAGCACCATTTATTCAAAAGAGTATTCTTTCCCAATTGATCACTTTTTAACATCTTTGTAAATCATCATTGAACCATAAATGTTTGTTTCTGGACTCTCAGTTCTATTCTATTGATCTATATGTCTATCTTTATGTCAGCACCACACTGTCTTGATTACTGTGGCTTTGTAGTAAGTTTTCTTTTGTTTTGTTTTGAGACTGAGTTTCACTCTTGTTGCCCAGGCTGGAATGCAGTGGCATGATCTCGGCTCACAGCAACCTCCACCTCCTGGGTTCAAGAGATTCTCCTGCCTCACCCTCCCAAGTAACTGAGATTACAGGGATGTGCCACTACACCCAGCTAATTTTGTATTTTTAGTAGACACGGGGTTTCACCATGTTGACCAGGCCAGTCTTGAACTCCTGACCTCAGATAATCCACCCGCCTCAGCCTCCCAAAATATTGGAATTACAGGCATGAGCCACAACGCCTGGCCTGTAGTAAGTTTTGAAATGTAAAAATTTGCCTTTGACATTTTTTTTCTATTCCAGTCCTTTCCATTTCTATGTGGATATTAGGATCATCTTATCAATTTGTGTGAAATGGCCAGCTGGAATTTTGATAGGGCTTGCATTGAATCTGTAGATCAACTTGATGAGTAATGCCATCTTAACAATATTAAGGCTTTCAATTCATGAACACAGCTTGTCTTTCTATTGATTTAGGGCTTCTTTAATTTATTTCAATGATGTTTTGTAGTTTTCAGCATATAAGTCTTGCACATCTTTCGTTAAATTTATACCTAAATATTTTAATCATTTTGATTAAATCAGATTGTTTTCCTAATGTTCACATTATTAATGTCAATAGAAATACAATTTTATTCCAAAGTAGATAGAAATAAAATTTATTTTTACATACTGATCCTGTATCCTACACAATGTTGTTGAACTCCTTCATTAGTTCTGTGTGTGTGTGTGTGTGTGTGTGTGTGTGTGTGTGTTCCTTAGGATTTTCTATATACAACATGAAGTCATCTGCAAATAGAGATAGATTTACTTCTTTCCAATCTTGGCTAAATATGCTAACTGGAACTTCCAGTGCAATGTTGAATCAAAGTGAAGAGAGTAGACATCCTTATTTTGTTCTTTACCATAGAGGAAAAGATTTTAGTCTTTCCCTTATGTGTGATGTTAACTTCTAGTTTTGGTTATAGCTGCCATCAATTAGGTTGAAGAAGTTCTCTTGAATTCCTAGTTTGTTCCATATATTTATCATAAAAGGGTGTTGAATCTTGTCAAATGATTTTTCTAGGTCTATGGAGATGTTCATATGTTTTTTGTTGTTTAATCTATTAATATCTATGTATATTGCATGTAATAATCTATGTGTATTACACTGATTTTTCAGACATTAAATCAACCATGCACTTCTAGAATAAATGGTTATGGCATATAATTATTTGTATATGCTGTTGTATTTAATTTGCTAGGTTGAGGATTTTTGTGTCTATATTTGTAAAGGATATTGGTTTATAGTTGTAATTTCTTGTTGTGTCTGGCTTTGCTTTAAGAGTAATACGTATAGCAAAGTATCAGAATCATAGAATGAGTTGGGAGGTGTTTCCTCCTCCTTTATTTTGTAATATTTGTTAAGGGTTAGTGTGAATTATTTAAGCAATTAGTGGAATACACCAGTGAGGCCATCTTACTCTGGACTTCTCTTCCTGCAAAGCTCTTTGATTCATAGGTCAACAGCATCATTTGTTATAGGTCTATTCAGATTTTCTATTTCTTTGTAAGCCCACTTATAATTAATTCTACTAAGGTTAACCAGCAATAACCATAGCCTACTGCTTCTGAGACATCCCAACATGAGTTCAAAAGTACTTTCATTCTAGGATCAATTTCACTGAAAGTGCCAAATGTAGGAGAAGCTCTTATCTTATCAAGAGTCAGTTTCCACGTTCAGGAAAAACGCTGCACCAACAGACTTGTTGACCTCATGGAGAAGGGGAAGGAAATTCTACTTCTGGAAAACACATATTTGCCAAGCAGTATGAGGTTCTTTATTATACATTATTTAATTGAAATTTTGACATTAACTCTGATTGCTAGGTTTAATGTTCAAACTTTTTCTTATGTCATAGTAATTTATACAGTTCTATAAAGAATCAGAGAGTAAAGAGAGGAAATAAAGCCTGAGAACTTGGTTGCATCATCACACTCATAAGGTACAAATGATCACTTAATAAATATTTGAAGCTTAAGGTATTTTATAGAAGTTTTTCTTTAATCAAATAAGCATCTAGTTCCATGTACTTGGTTAAAACAAGCAACAATCCTCTGTCCTTCTTCTATTTCCCCTTTCCCAGAAACATCAACTTTGATTTATTTATGTTCATTCTTCTAGTATTTACTTCCATAACTTTAGTGTCTTGAAATGAATTTTTTAAATAGCTATTTCTTAATTTTTAGTACTTATGCATTACCTATTAACTTCCCAGTATGAAAGATGAAGATTTAGCTCTCTTTACTCTTCCTGTCTCATTATAACCACCAGCACCAACATCAATTTCCTCTACACACACTTCCTTTCCTCTCATACTCCCAATATGCTTTTATGAAAATTATGGTTTCATCTATATTCAGTATTTACACTATTATTGCTATCCAAACACTATTTATAGCTGATTCATATAGCACAGTATGATTAATCTTAATTTTCTCTACAACTTTTTATATTCCCTGAAGTTAGTAATTGCCTTTTATTATTGAGTCTTTAGGATTCTCCACTACGATTAGGATTGTTCTTGGATTTCTCCATTGCCATCTTAAGATTTGGCTTTGCTACAACTGGTAAGTAAGATGTCATTCATCTATTTTCATTCTAGTTTGTAAAGTTGTGTTGTTATTGTTGCTTCTTCCATTGATCCTGTTCTTGTGGGTCTTTAAATTTTATTTAAAGAGTCTGTTTACAATACTTTCGATCAGGTTTCCTGATAGAGTATAATTCAATTTCCAGGTTTGGTCTATTATTTTTACCTGGATATCGGTTATGACCTTTTCTTATCTTACTTTTTGTTCTAAAAATTATGAAAACAATACCTGTTTGAAGTGAAATAAGTTTAAACAATTCAGAAGTATACAGCTTGTAAAAAGTGAAAATCTTATCCTATTGCCAAGCCCACTGCATACAGGTAACCACTATTAAACATTTTGCCTTGTTTCTTTTCTGAGTGTGAGATAGGATTTTATTACCTCCACTTTGTAAAGGAGACACCAAAGGCTGACATATGTTAACAATTTAAGTGTCCCTGAGCATTCAAATGATTTGAGTAGGATCTTGGGCCAAGGTAATCGGGTTAGAAAGAGAAATCTAAGCAGACAATCCAAATCTAAATTTGTGAAGAAGAGTATCAAATTTTAGCTATTCAGATTAGCTATTCTTTAAGATGTGATGTCTCAATTGAGTATACAAGTAGGTTTAAAACAATCTAATTTGTGGTTTTCCCACTACTCCTTCTCACAAGTGGCAATTAATAGGAATTACGTATCTTAGTATGAAATTTGCTTTAGGTAAGTAAGGGGATACAGTGCTCATGTTTTCAACTTGGTTTCCTTGCCCTTAGCCTATTTTCTATTAATCAAACATTCTAATTCTTTGTAGCCTTCTCGTGTTGTACTACTTGATAATGGGTATTCTATATGATCCAAACAAATAGGAGAACTCTGATATTTTGAAAAATACCTCTTCCTCCTTAAATATTAATCAAAGAGTGGGCCACATCTAACATTTACTATCTACTGACAAGACATGTCCCAGAAATAAAGTTACTAGCTTTATGACAGATCACAGATTCTTATGGTAGACAAGCCAAAGGCTATCCTTTGGCAAAGAGCCTCAGAATGAGATGAGTGAATTCTCTTATGCCTGGCAAAAGCAACCTACTATTCAAGTTTTCTCTAACAAGAGCGCCTATTTTTGTCATTCAATTTAAAAGTGGCCTAAAATATCTGTAATTTAAATATCATGCAAAAACCAGTCAATATGTTATCTGGATGGCTAACCTTCCATATCCCCCATGACAAAATGATAATAATGACTGAATGATCCTTAGTAGCAATTCTTAAATCCTGCAAGGCAGAAATGTTAAAAGAAAGTAGAGTTAGAACATACACTGTGGCACTTTTTTCCATAACCAGGAAGGATTTTTCCCCTAGACTGAAAATGAAAACATAAGGAGAGAGTTCCATTCTTAGAAGGATGGTTGCTCGGTAAGATATGCTGACTCTGGGCTAAAATTCTAAAATGCTGGACAAAATATGTTTTAATCTTTTAAAACTAATTAATAAATTAGTTTTTAACCTTTTAAAACTAATTAATAAATGGCACAAAAGCAAGACCTGTACAGAGCCCTTATAACAAAGTGAAATGAGCAGCCCTGGGAAGGCATTATCCTCGAAGGTTTCATCAGCTCCCTGGAGACCTTGAACTTCCACTTAGATGATCACATGGGGAGGAGGTCACAGGACACAAACAAACTTTGAGTTTTGCCTTTCACTTCTAGGCCCTTCATCCATCTGGAAGTCACCATTGTTTGTGATGTTAGGTAGGTATCCAGTTTTATATTTCTCTATATAGAGATTGATTATTCCTATAATCAACTATGAATTTTTCCACTCCTCATTAATTTGGAGTGCGATTTTTATTTTATATTAAATTAATATGTGATTTTGAACTCCAGCTATCTATTCTGTTTGACTAGCCTTCTGTTTGAGGACCAATATCCGACTGTTTCCACTCCACTGACTTTGTAATATGTGTGCTGCCTGGTAGAGAAAATCTCCCTTCTTTTGTCTTTTTTTAAAGGTTAACTTAGCTATTTGTGCATATTAAGCTAAAAATCCAACTAAACTTTAATTTATAGATTAGAGGAGAATTAACATCTGTATAATATTAATGAAATCCATTTGAAAACAGGAAAGGTCTAGAATTTATTTAGATTTTCTTCCATGTCCTTTACTAGACTTTAATGCTTTTCCCCATAGAGATCTTGTATATTTTTAAAAAATAATTTCTTCATATTTTAGTTTTTACTGCTAATGTGAATGATATTGAAACAGGAAAAGTTCCCTTATCCCCTTCAAAGGGCATGAGACTGGGGTGTGGCTCGCTTCTTCGGTGCCCCTCTGCTCAAACCTCTAGGGGGCGCATGCAGATGGGCAGGTTGTGGGGCATGTGGGCTTTAACCCCAAGGCAGCATCTAGGGGCAAATGCTTACAGTTCCTTAAGGCTCAGTGGGCGTGTGCTACAGTGTGCTCTTTTAGTTTTGTTGTCTATACGAAACTCGTGTTAATCAGCTCAATTAGACCCTCTGCCTTATCACAAGGACAGAGGGCTTTCTGTATCCCGGGTTCTTGCCTTGGTGTACCGAAAAAATCAGATCACACGTGGGACTGGAGAATGAGTGCAAGGTTTTACTGAATGATGCAAGTAGCTCTCAGCAGATGGATGGGGAGCCAGGAGGGGGATGGAGTGGGAATGTGGTTTTCCCCAGGAGTCAGGCCACTAAGCGGCCGAGCTCTCCCGCTCTCCTCTGACCACCCTCAGCTGGACTCAGCGTCTTCCTGCCATATATGGCCTGCTAGCATCTGCTGCTGTCTGCAGGTGTCCTGCTGGTATCTGTTGGTGTCTGCCGGTGCCCTACTGGTTCTGCCGGTGTCCTGCTGGCATCTGCTGGTGTCTGCTGATGCATTCTTCCGCCTGTGTGTTCCTCTTGATGTCCAGCCACTTGTGTCTCTGCCCACTAGGGTCTTGGGGTTTTTATAGGCACAGGATGGGGGCATGGCAGGCCAGGGTGGTCTTGGAAAATGTAACATTTTGGCATGAAAACAGAAATGCCTGTCCTCACCTAGGTCTGAGTGCACAGGCCCAGGGGTGGAGCCCTAGCCAGGGACCCGGCCTTCCTCTTCCCAGCACTTGCCTACTCCCTTCCCGTATCAACATGACTTATCACATTTACTGGTTACTTATTGCACGTCTTAAAAATAATATTAACTTTGGCAAATTACTCATGTAATTGCCAGTCTGGTGAATTTCTTATTAGTCCTTATAAAGTTTACTGATGCTGCTGATTTTCCCAGTTATATAATTATATCATCTGCAAATAACACCATGCTGTTTTGTAGTGTTTTTCAAATAGTAACCAATTTCATGTCTTTCCTTCCCATCTTTCTGCACTTATTTAATTATCTTTTTTTTTTCCTTTTCTTCTTCTTTTTTTTTTTTTTTTTTTTTGTAGAAGGAGTCTCACTCCCAGGCTAGAGTGCAGTGGCACAATCTCAGCTCACTGCATCCTCTGCCTCCCGGGTTCAAGCAATTCTTCTGCCTCAGCCTCCCAAGTAGCTGAAACTGCAGGCACCAGCCACCATGTCTGGTTCATTTTTTGTATTTTTAGAGGAGACGGGTTTTTGCCAGGTTGGCCAGGCAGATGTCAAACTCCTGACCTCAGGTGATCTGCTCACCTAGGTCTTGCAAAGTGCTGGGATTACCAGCATGAGCCACCACACCCGGCCAATTTTCATTCTAATAGTATTGGTGAGGCTCTCCAGTACTGGGTTAAACAATAGTAGACGAACGGGTATTTTTCTCTTGTTCTCCATTGTAAGATAATGATAATAGCTCACTGCAGCCTTGAATTCCTGGGCTCAAGAGATCCTCCCGTCTCAGCTTCCTGACTAGCTAGGAATACAGGCATGTGCTACATCCAGCCGTAAGATGAACATACTTAAAGTTTCTCCATTTAGTATAATGTTTGCCATAGGTTATCATATAAATATTATTTACTTAAGTAATTTTCCTGCAATTCTAGGTTGATTACAATAAGCACATGATTTTTCTCTTTTACACTAATAATGAAAGGATTTGAACCGACTCATTTCTAAGGTCAAATTTGTTTTGGACAACTTTTTCTGAGGGAGTAAAGGGGAGGGGAAGTATGAATTCCATTTCAAAATCTTTAATATATATCCGTCTACTCAAAGTCTCAATTTTTCCTTTTGCCAATTTTTGGCCATTTACATTTTTCTAGGAATTTACCTCATCTCTTTTTTTCAAATGTATTATAATTCTTTTGTCTTTTTAACACATCTGTTGTGTCTGTAATATTTCATTTATTTTACTCTATATTCTGTACTGTGTTTGTTTGCATCTTCCTGCCAGTCTACCTTGTTAATCCTTTCAATAACTAATTTTTGGCTTTGTTAGTTACCTCTACCATTTTTTATTGTTATAGCTGTTTTTTAATTTATTTGACTTCTGCCCTTAAGTCTTATATGTCCAGCTGTTTTGTCACTTCGGGTAGGTTTTGTTGTTATCAATCTTTTTAATTTAAATGCTCAATACAGTTGTTTTTAATCTTTCTTGTTTATTGATCAATACATCTAAATCAATGAGCTTCCTTTCTACATACTGAACTGTGTCCCATAAATGTGGATATATACTGACTTCATTGTCATTTCATTGTAAAATATATTTTTTAACCCAAAGAATATTTACCACTTTGTTAGTTCCCAAATATGGAATGTTTTAATATTTATCATTAATTTTTAATTTTATTTTCTTATGGTTACAAAACATACTCTGTGATATAGAATCTTCTGAATTTTTGAGGCTTCCTTTATAGCCTAATGCATAGTTTATATTTATTAATGTTGTCTGTGTACCCAAAAGAACATATATCTCTGTTTCTTGGATACAAAGTTCTGTGTATTCTATGTACATACAATAGCTCAAACTTATTGTATTGTTAAGATTTCGATATTGTCACTTATTTTTCCTGGGCAATTATTATCAGTTTCAGAAAGGCAAATGTTAAAAAGTTCCAATGAAACTGCTGTTTTATCTACTTCAGTTCATGTTTCATGAAAATGTTTGCTATACAATGATTAATAATAGCAAAGTGGAACAAAAAAAATAAAAACAAACTAAATTATAATTCATTTATGTAATGGAACATTATGAGTCATTACAAATTGTAAGAGAAAATAACATTCATTGACCTACAGGGGTATCCATATTAGTGAGTATTAAAAAAAGTCATATACAAATGATCACATTTATATATGACTTTATATATAAATGACTTTATATATATGACATTTATATATATAAATGATCACATTTATATAAAATTACACACAATTATGCACATATATTTGATAAAGGTCTAGTATTCAAAACACAAAATGAACTCTTAAAACTCAACAATAAGAGGCATGGCGCGGTGGCTCATGTAATCCCAAGACTTTGGGAGGCTGAGGCAGTCAGATCACCTGAGGTCAGGAGTCCAAGACTAGCCTGGCCAACATGGAGAAACCCTGTCTCTATTAAAAATACAAAAAATTAGCTGGGCATGGTGGTGAACGCCTGTAATCCCAGCTACCTGGGAGGCTGAGGCAGCAGAATCACCTGAACTCGGGATGTGGAGGTTGCAGTGAGCCGAGATTGCGTCATTGCATTCCAGCCTGGGCAACAAGAGCAAACCTCCATCTCAAAAAAAGAAAAAACTCAACAATAAGAAAAAAAATGAGCAAAACTTGAATAGACACGTGGCCATATCACAAGATATAGAAATAGCCAAAGAATACATGAAAAGATACTCAACATCATTAGTTATTGGACATGCAAATCAAAATCACAATGAAATATGACTTCACAGGTATTAGGATGTCTAAAATAAAAAATACAGAAAATAGCCTGTAATCCCAGAGCTTTGGGAGGCCAAAGGATTGCTTGAAGCCAGGAGTTCAAGACCAGCATGGTGAGACCCCCATCTCTACAAAAAGAAAGAAAGAAAGAAAGAAAAAAAGGCTAGATGTAGTAGCACATGCCTGTATTCCTAGCTAGTCAGGAAGCTGAGGCGGGAGGATCTCTTGAGCCCAGGAATTCAAGGCTGCAGTGAGCTATTATCATGCCACTGCACTCCAGCCTGGGTGACAGAATGAGATCCTGTCTATAAAAAAATTAGAAATGAAAATTGGAACCCTTATGAACTGATGGGAAAGTAAAATGGTACAGGCACCCAGGTAAATATTTTGTCATGTTCTCAAAAATGTAAACACAGAATTACCATATAACCAGGTAATTTCCCTCCAAAGTATATACCCAAAATAATAGATAACAAGGACTCAAGCAGACACTTGGTGACCAATGTTCCCTGCAGTATTCACAATGGTCAAAAGGTGGAAAAAACCCAAATGTCTATCAATGGATAAATGGACAAAAAATATGTGGTATATACACAAGATAGAATATTACTAACCCGTAAAAAAGGAAGGAACTTCTGATACATGCTACAACACGAACGAACCTGGAAAACATTATGCTAATTCAAATAGGTCAGACACAAAAAGAGAAATATAGTATGAATTCATTTATATGACATATCTAGAATAAGAAAATTCTTTTTTTTTTTTTTTAAGATGGAGTCTTGCTGTGCTGCCCAGGCTGGAGTGCAGTGGTGCGATCTGGGCTCACTGCAACCTTTGCCTCCTGGGTTGAAGTGATTTTCCTGCCTCAGCCTCCCATGTAGCTAGGACTACAGGCATGTGCCACCACACCTGGCTAATTTTTGTATTTTTAGTGGAGACAGGGTTTCGCCATGTTGGCTGAGGTCTCAAACTCATGACCTCACATGATCTGCCCGTCTCGGCCTCCCAAAGTGCTAGGATTACAGGCATGAGCCACCAAGCCCAGCTAGAATAAGAAAATTCATAGAGAAGACAGAAAGTAAATTAGACTTTACCAGGGCTGGGGAAAATGGGAGTCATTGCTTACAGGGTACAGAGTTTCTGCTTGGGGTGATGAAAGGGTTTTGGAAATATTTGATGGTGATGGTTGCATATCACATTTAATATAATCAATATTTCTGAATTACACACTTAAAATGATTAAAATAGCCAATGTTCTTATATATTTTTTTTATTTATGTATTTATTTTGACCTGGAGTCTTACTCTGTCACCCAGGCTGGAGTGCAGTGGTGCAATCTCCACTCACTGCAACCTCCGCCTCCCGGGTTCAAGCAATACTCTTGCCTCAGCCTCCCGACTAGCTGGGATTACAGGCACCCGCCACCACACCCAGCTAATTTTTGTATTTTTGGTAGAGACAGGGTTTCACCATGTTGGCCAGGCAGGTCTTGAACTCCTGACCTCAAGTAATCCTCCTGTCTTGGCCTCCCAAAGTGCTGGGATTACAGGTGTGGACCACCATGCCCGGCCTGTTACATATATTTTAGCTTAATAAAAGCCATGTGGGCTTAGGATCAAATAAATCCAAACTCAAATCTTGGTTCTATGAATAACAATAATTTTGGGACATTTAAAAAATTAACCTTACTAAGCTTCAGATTTCTTAATCTCTAAAATAATCACAAAAATAACATCATATTTTACTGAGTTGTGTGAAGACTAAATGAAATATATGCATGTAATGTGCTTATCACTGTATCTGTCCAATAAACAAAAGCTATTATTATTAGCAAAAACATATAAACTGATCATATCATTCCCTGCAGTTAAAAACTTCCAGGAGTCCACACTGCGCTTAGGATAAAATACACAGTTCTTACTATGACCGGCAAAATCCCCTGTGATCTGGCCTGGGCCTACTTCTACTGTTGTATCTTAATACCACTCTCTCATCAGTGTTCACTTCAGACACAATGGCCTTCTTTTAGTTCCTTAGACAAACCACTAAGCCTGTTCCTACCTCAAGACCTTTGTGCACTTGCCATGGCTAGAATACTCTTTCTCCAATTTTTCTCATGACTGGCTTCTTTTCAATGTTCAGGTCACACCTAAAGTGTCACATCTTCAGAGGCTGTCCATTATGACTCCTTCTAAAGTTGCCCTAGACCAACTCCACCCCCACAAGTAATATCAAATCACCCATTTTACTGTCTTCAAAGCATTTATTGCCTTCTGAAATTATTTATCTAATTATTTGTTTAACACCTGCCTCCATCCTCTGGCACACCACTAAAATGTAAGATCGACATAAGCAGAGACTTCATCTGTCCTGTTCATTGTACAAGGAATGGTGTCAGGTACAGAATGTGGCCAAATTAACATCTGTTTAGTGAATCAATGAATGAACACATGAAGCAAATTTGCAACCTCGGTGCAGAACAAGCATGAATTCCTATCCAAATATGTCTATAACATCAGAATACTGGATCAACTCCTTTTATTCTACATATTCTGAGTAATTCAAGTAAAAACACATTTTTCTAATATAACTTTTATGTAACACTAGAAATAGTTACCACTTACTGAGTATTATTTGTAAGTTTTTATGTTAAGCATTTGATATGTATTACCTCTTTGAATCCTCATACAAGCCTGTGAATGTTACTATTCTTATCTCAATTTTACAGAAGAGGAATAAGCCTGAGCCTCAGAAAACGAACTGTTCCAAAGTTACACAAGCTAATAGAAGTAAAAGAAATGGAGATTCAAACCCATAAGTGACTCTAAAGCCCTTACTTCTAACCTCAACAATATACTAGGTTATATACTAGGAAAGGGCACTAATCCATGTTCAAATTCTGCATTTTCCATTTACTACCTATGTTACCTTAAACAAAAATCTTAACCTTCTGACTCTCAGTATTCCCAATATAGAAGCAGATAACCTTGTGAATAAACCACCATGTATTTTATAAGTAAAGACACTAAGGAAATGCTTTAAGGACACAGCACACCCCTAAATGAGATCCCACAGACACCAGGTATAAGACAGTACCAGTAGACTTAACTCAGTACCATGTATAAACTCTTTAGCCTCGTATTCAAGGCCCTGCAGTCTCACGCCAATCTACTCTCCAGTTTCACCTCTTGCACTTCTTATATGAAACATGTGTATTCTAACCACACCAGATTACTATATGTTCCCCAAATACACCAGACTTTTTCATACTGTGCTTTTTCTTCATATGATTTCCTCTATTTAAAACACACTTTCTCAAAGATTTCCTTATTTAAATAGTAAGGCATTTAGCTGACTGGTTTCTTCTTTCAAGAGTGGAGTCTACTTAATTTGTTCATATAGGTCTACCCTGGCTCTAGTTGCTGAGACCAAGTCTACAATGAGGCAGGGTGGATTAAGAACTCTAGCCCCATACACTAGATTTACTGTCATGTCGATGTGCCTACTAGCCTGACTCTGACTCTGTGTCCCATTTGAAACATCAGGATTTCTATCTGGTTCAGAATTCCCAGTCTCTACCTTGCATACCACTTGAGTGCCAGATGAATTTTGTGTGAGTCACACCTCCATTGATAATCGTGCCCTCTAGAACTGGATCATATTTGGTTATGGACAATCTTTATTTATTTATTATTTATTTTTGAGATGGAGTTTCACTCTTGTCACTCAGGCTGGAGTGCAATGGTGCGATCTCAGCTCGCTACAACCTCTGCCTCCCAGGTTCAAGTGATTCTCCTGCCTCAGCCTCTCGAGTAGCTGGAATTACAGGCGTGTGCCACCAGGCCCGGCTAATTTTTGCCTTTTTAGTAGAGACGTGGTTTCACCATGTTGGCCAGGCTGGTCTCGAACTCCTGACCTCAGGTGATCCACCCACCTCAGCCTCTCAAAGTATGGGAATTACAGGCATGAGCCACCGCTCCTGGCCGGTTATGGACAATTTTGACACTTGCCATTATCCCCTTTCTGCCACCACTGAACTAAGCACCTTGCTCCCTGCTAACAAACCATCCTGAGGTAGCATACCTCCGTTTTAAAATAATGTCAACTCTTGAGTTCCTATTGCTACAATGTGTTGACTATCATCATTTAGCCAAAATTGTTATGCTATAGTCTCTCCAGGCCTTGACAGTAAGAATGGAGCTCTGTTTTTAATACAGGAGGGATTTAAGTATGTTGCTATATGGAGGGAGAAAAAATAAGAAAATACAAGGAATGGGATAAAAAGCCCAAATGAAGAGATCATCCATGGGCAGGAGAAGGGCCAGGATGTTTTCTGAGATGAGAGATAAAAAGGCAAAGATAGATAAGGATAAAGAGGAGTTTTGCAGAAGGCTAGAAAACGAGTGAGTTGATGGTTGCCCAGTGGCACAGAGGAGACAAGAAACCATGGCCTTGTGGTTAAAATAGTTAGCTTACATACCTTGTAGCTCGATAAAGTCAAGGACGGTATCTTATTCAACTCTATCCGTAGGGCCTAGCATTGAGATAGGCGAAAATGGGCGCTCAAGATATACTTGTTAAATTAAAACATAATGTAATACAGGAAATCAAACATGAGTATAAAGAAAAGAGAATTTGTTATTTTCTGAGTAGCTCCAATATACTATGCATAGTCTAGATATTTGACCCCTATTTAATGGTCAAAGTTGCTGTATAATAAACTTTAGTAGTACTATTTTACAAATGAAGAAACTAAACCTCAGGAAGATTAAATATCTTACCCAAGGCAAAAAAAAAAGTAAGAGGTGGGCTAAACTATCTAAAATCTACTACATTCCCTTGCTGCAAAGTGTTCCATATCAACTACAGGACTAAGCATACACACCTTGAGAGGATATACATGATCCCTCATGAGATGTCAATGTGTACTTTGAAAACCTTCTATCTTTGTACAAGCTGAGCCCTCCACTTAGCATCCTTGTACCTCACACTCCACTTCACTGGCTAGTTTCAAATCATCCTTCAAGATTCCATACATGAGTCATCTTCTCAATGGTGTTTTCTCTAAGTCTTCCTCAATATCCCCATATCCTATCTTTGTTTGCAGTCTTCCTGTACTCTCTCTGTGTGCACGATCATATTATAACTCCGACCCCACATACTGTCCTTGTAAATTTGCCTGTCTCCAAAGTAATTAAGGTTGTAGGCAAACTATAATTTTCTCTTTACTCTAGTTTTGCTTGTCAGGCATAAATTTAATATTCCATCATATAGATTCCTTCTCTGTGCTAGCTATAAATATAGTAACTAAGCTTGAAACAGGCATAGACTTAGTTCTGAGGGGAATCCTCAGAGGACAGGCCATTAGAAGTGGTTTTCAACACCCTTATTGTCCACCAAGGACAAGAGATGCATCCCAAAAACGCAATATTCCTTTCAGTTGTAAAAAGAAATGTTGACATTAAGTTATGTGCTAGCCATGTCCTTCCCAAACAGAGTTACAGTAAATCAAGAATAAATTGCCAGGCCGAGCACAGTGGCTCATGCCTGTAATATCAGCACTTTGGGAGGCCAAGGCGGGAGGATTGCTTGAGCCCCAAAGTTTGAGACCAGCCTGGGTAACATGGCAAAACCCAGTCTCTACAAAAAAATACAAAAATGAGCTGGGCATGGTGGCATGTGCCTGTATTCCCAGCTACTCTGAAGGCTGAGGTGGGAGGTTACAATGAGCCAAGATCACGCTACTGCACTCCGCTCATCTCAAAATTTTAAAAGAATAAATTGCCAATTATTGTGGGAAGATGCAGAGGAAGATATAGAAATAGAAGGCTCCACCGATTGTCCCCTCCACTGCACTGACACCAAGTTAAAAACTATCTGCACAGAAAAAAATACCTTCATCAGAACCAAAAATCATGTAAGCACTCATAGTACAAAGTACCTGATTGTAACTTCATATTGCTGAAAGGACACTGAGAAGACAGATAAAACGGTTCAGAACTGCAGACACCACCACCCTGCCAACCCCTGGCAGCAGCAGCATGTTTTAGAGAACATCTCTGGCCGCTGGAGGAGGGAGAACACAGCAATTGTGATGCATTGAACTCAGTGCTTTCCTATTGAAGCAGAAAAGAAAACTGGACCAAAAATGGGCAAAAGATTTGAATAGACATTTGTCAAAAAAAAAAAAAAAAAAAAAGACATACAAATGGCAAACAGACATATGAAAAGATGCTCAACATCATTGATCAAAGAAATACAAATCAAAACTACAATGAGATATCATCTCACCCAGTTAAAATGGCTTATATCCAAAAAATAGGCAATAACAAATGCTAGGGAGGATGTGGAGAAAAGGGAACCGATGTACACCGTTGGTGGGCGTGAAAATTCGTACAACCACTATGGAGAACAGTTTGGAGGTTCCTCACAAAACTAAAAATCGAGCTACTATAAGATCCAGCAATCCCACTGCTGGGTATATACCCCAAAGAAAGGAAATCAGTGTTATCAAAGAGATATCTGTACTCCGATGTTTGTTGCGGCACTGTTTACAATAGCTAAGATTTGGAAGCAACCTAAGTGTCCATCAACAGATGAATGGATAAAGAAAATGTAGTATGTGTACACAGTGGAGTAACTATTCAGCTACAAAAAAGAATGAGATCCAGTCACTTGCAACAGCATGGATGGAACTGGAGATCATTATGTTAAGTGAAATAAGCCAGGCACAGAAAGACAAACATCACATGTTCTCACTTATTTGTGAGATCTAAAAATCAAAACAATTGAACTCATGGACATAGGGTATATAAAGATGCTTACCAGAGGTTGGGAAAGGTAGTGGAGGGATGGTGGGGAGGTGGGGATGGTAAATGAGGATCAAAAATCAGAAGGAATGAATAAGACCTACTATTGGATAGCAAAACAGAGTGAATATAGTCAATAATAACTTAATTATACATTTTAAAATAACTTAAAGAGTATATTTGGATTGTTTGTAACACAAAGGATAAATGCTTGAGGTGATGGATACCCCATTTACCTTGATGTGATTATTATGCATTGCATGCCTGTATCAAAACATCTCATGTACCCCATAAATGTATATACCTACTATGTACCCCAAAAAATTAAAAATAAAAAAATGGCCTATGGAGATTGCTGCGTTTTATATCTGGCTTTTGAGAATTTATTTTATTCTTTTAGTTTAATGTAATGAAATGGATACTGATGCAGGAGCAACTGTTCAACCAAAAGTCTAAGGGTAATTAGCTTTGCACCACTCCATGAGAATCTCCTATAGATGAGCAGCTGGCAGGAGCCCAATTCAGGACGACACAAAATGCCTCGAGAACATCATGTCCAGGCAGCCAGAGCCAATAAGCATCTGTCCTAGCTAGAGGAAGTTAGCATAAATTGCCAAACTTTTAAAACATTGGCTCTGGATCAGCAAATCTCCCCTCTGTGTACTGAGAAGCCTTCTTCTCTGGTCAAATAAAGCTGGGATCACTTGGGCTGGCAAGACCAGCTGTGGAGCTGACAGCTGTTGTCCCTCGCCTCTTTCCACTTGGAAGGAGATGTGAGCTTATATAACCTCCTCCACCCACTTGCACCAGTCCCCGAGGATCCCAGCATGCAGAACAGGCAGGGCTGTGAGCTCTGAGTGAATACTGTATCACTCTTTGTACAGGAGGAGAACTTCTTGTCAGCAGGACATGGTACTTTGGCATGTAACAAACTAAGGCCTTTCTTCACAAGGGTACTCCAGCAAAGGTTTCCTAAATTATTGCTGGAGTGTCAAGAGAAGAAATAATGAGCGTAATGAATGAGAAATCTAAAAACTATAATGTAAGATTCACCTTCAACACTACAGACAAAATTCAGATTCATGACTATTTTTAAGGTAAGGATAAATGTGGAAAAAGGAGATGGCACAGTTCAGCAACTTCCCAGACAGCCAAGATACATGGAGTCACCGGCTATCAATCTCTGCCCCAAGGGAAATTGCCTCATTGCTCTTTTCCTGTGTTAGACAAAAATGGCAATGCCAAATTGTCTTACAGACTGCTAAGGAATCAGTCATACAGATAAATCAATCAAGCCTAGGATTATAAACCTTGCAAGTGTTTATAAACTATAAGTTAAAAGGAAGACTTAAAAAGTCATCTTTAAAATGTATAGAAGTAATTCACAGAAATCGAACTAATATTTCAATGCCAAGCATGTTTTATGCACTACCTCATTGAATCCTCACAATAACCCTGTGAGGTTGATATAATTATTGTTCACATTTTAGAGTTGAAAACAAGGCTCAGAGGAGTGAAGTACTTCACTCCATGTCACAGAACTAGTAGCAGAGTTGGTCTGCTCTGTTCTGATGCCTATGTGCCACGTGGCTAAAGGCGTGGACTCTGGAATCAGATAACCTGGGTTCAAGTACCAGCTCTGCTCCTTTCTAGTGCTTGACTGCGCCAAAGTTATGTCACCTCCCTATGCCTTAGATTTTTGTTGTTGTTGTTCCTTGTTCGTGTTTGGTATTTGTGTTTGTTTATTTTAATCTGTAAAACAGGAATAAGTAAGACTCCCTATCTCATAGAGTAGGTTTGAGGATTAAATGAATTAGTACCTGTAGACTTCTTAGAATACCTGGCACTATATGAGCATGATATGAATGTCTGACAAATAAACACATAAAAATATGTTATAATAGCATAAAGACAGAAGAGGCCATGAGTCATATCTAGCCCACTGTGCTGCTTCCAGGAATAACTCCATTTAACACATCACATAGCAACAGATGCCTCTCTAACAGATCTTTGGGGACAGCGATATTACCAGTTTCCCTAACAATATATAACATTAAAGTACAGTTACATGCCAAAAGCACTTATTCTGCCTGAACTTCAGTTCTTCCTATTATGATTTTGGCCTACTTCTCCTTGTTCAGGCCTTTGAAGAACTGGAAAACAGATAAGCATGGTAATGTGGAATGTAGAATTGTAGTAAAACAGCTTTAATTTCATGAGAAAAGGAGGAGAGCTGAAACCTCTCCCAATCCCCCTGCTCAATTTTTGTTTTGTTTTTGTTTTGTTTTGTTTTGTTTTGTTTTGGAGATGGAGTCTCACTTTGTTGCCAGGCTGGAATACAATGGCGCAATCTCGGCTCACTGCAATCTCCGCCTCCTGGGTTCAAGCAATTCTCCTGCCTCAGCCTCCCGAGTAGCTGGGATTACAGGCACGCACCACCACACCTGGCTAATTTTTGTATTTTTAGTAGAGACGGGATTTCACCATGTTGGCCAGGATGGTCTCGATCTCCTGACCTCATGATCCACCTGCCTCGGCCTCCCAAAGTGCTGCAATTACAGGCATGAGCCACCACACGTGGCCCCTCCTCAAATATTAACTATTCTTCTAAAGCAATGAAGATTGAGGAATAGAAAAAGAACTCAAAGTTCCAGTCTTGACTGATTCAACCTAGCTGTTTGAACATAGACTAATCACTGCATCCATTTACTCTACATCCTTATCTAGAAAATGAAAATACAAGATGAAGACATCACATGGACCCTTAATGCTCAAATATCAAGGAAAATGACTTGTTCCAGGTCATACTAAAAAAAGTGTCATGATTAGGACTCAAAACCAGATATCCTAACCACAAGGATCTTCCTACTATACCTCTCACTCTCCAACAGAGTATCTTTTCTAGCTCTCATCTTCTGACTTCCTGCTACCACTACTTTTCAGCCAAGGCATGGCAGATTGAATTATTGTTCCCAAATTTCCCCCTACCTCTCAATATCCATGTACTCTGCCATGTGACCTTGCAGTTCTGCTAAAGGAAGAATGTATTTCACCTCCTTACTGATGTTGGGCTTGGCATATGATTTGTTTTGGTCAACTGAATTTGTAAGGAAGCAATGGTAGGCTGGCTTGGAGCTTAGCTTTGAAAGACCTCACACGTCTCTGCTTACCCACCATGCACTTCTGCCACCATCCTGAGAATAATCTGCCTCAGGTGACCCTCTGATGCCTGAAAAATTGAGACACATACAGCAGACCTAAATGGAACTTGTGGCCTGAGCCAGGCCCCATCGAATCTAATTGGAAAAAAAAAAAAAAAAAAAAAAAAAAAAAAAAAAACAAAGCTACCTCAGCCAACCCATAGATGTGTGAGCCAGAAATAAATGCTTATTGCTTTATGCCGCTGAATTTGGGGATGCTTTGTTATGTTATTCTTATGATATCTAACCAATATACAAGGTTTTCTGGGGTTCCCAGAAAAGTATTTCCTGGCAATGATAACGTCTTAAAGAACTAAAAATTTGAGCCCAAATTAAATCGACATACATATCATCAGGCAACATCATCTACCAACAATTTCCCATTTTCCAATGAGAAGGTTTACCCATGAACTCAAACAACAGCTTGTTTAAAGTTCTTATTTTCCTGCCTCAGTTTCCTCATCTGCAAAATAAATGTTACAGTAGGGACTGCATCATAGAGTTGTCAAAAGGCCCAAAAGAGATTCCATGATAAATATTTAATACATATTGAGTGTTTCATAAGAATAGCAATGATGATGATGAATTGGCATCTTCCTTGATACAATCAAGGAGAGGAAAATAAATGCTTTGAAAACAATATAACAATTTCCTTTTAACTATTAAATTCTGGTTGGGGTACAGGGCTTTTCCCCCCTTACTTGCCTAATAATGCCAGCCACTTCCTAATTGTCAAAGGAAGTGAGAAGCAGCTTTATCTCACACACACAGAGGCTACATAAGTAAATAAGAAAAAAAAAAATCCTCTGGACATGCATATCCTACTGTGAGCAGAAGCCAGTTTCCTGGGGAGTTTTATTTTCAGAGGAAGTCTGGCTTTGGAAGATGGACCTCCTCAAAGATTGCTGTGCCTGGTGAAACTGACAACATAGTGCCAGTTGAAAGACAAAATTTTTAAACAGCTGCTTTGGTTAAAAAACAAGCAAGTAAAAAAAAAAAGTTCTATTAACTGAGTTGTCTGGATAAATATTGGTTTAGTAGATTATTAAAATAAAAATACACCCCTTGATTTTCAAAATAGAAATCTGGAGACCCAGCTAGGCTCTAGTCTTAGCTAGTATTAATCATATAATTTTAGAAGTAAAATAAACCATATAGCTCATTATCCTCATTTTTTTCAGATAAGGAAACTATGATGCAAAAAGGTACATCTGATTCTTTCTGAAGAGAAATGGCTAAAGCAGGAATGTGTTAAATGAGGGCCAAGACATTGGGCCTACAAGGTTATCTCAGCATAATTTGAACAAAACTAAAACTCATAGAGCTCTGTCCAAAATATCATATCTATGGAATTTCTCTGAAGAACTGGTGATTACATCTGACTAGGAATCAGGTGACCTGGGTTCTGATCCCATCTCCCCCGCTAATCATCTATGCCCCTAGTCAATCACTTAACCTTCTAAGCCTCAGTTCCCTCAACTGTAAAGTGAGGTGGGACTAATAACTTTGAAGGTCTCTTCTGCTGCTAAATGTAAGCTACAATATAAATGGATAGTAATAAGTAAAATTCAGTTAAATTTTTAAAAATTTTAAAACTACAATATGCTTACATCATATAGGCAGAAATCACTGCCATATAAGTTCTCAAAGTGCCTGTAGAAGCTAAAGCAACTCCATCTTGGATGCAAATCTACTATATTGACTTCTGATTAACCTCTGTTCTGGAAATGCCTCTAAGATTTCTACTTTATCTACTGTTATCAATCCTGCCCTTAGATCACAATAACTTTAGCCATAGATACTGCCCTTAGAAAGATTCACATAGCATTCTTCCCTTTGCCGGGAAGGTCAACTTCAATTGTCCTGCCTATTCCTTCCCTGTGGTATGTAAGCCCTGGGTCTAGGGGGTAATGGTGCAGGGATCCACCATCTTGTCTCACTGCTGCCCAAGACTATGGCTTCTATTTGTAAATATCATGAGATATGAGAACATGTTTCTCTCTCAGAAACTGGATATGTCAGCTTCTTTCTTAAGTCTCTCAGCTTCCTTAGATTTCAGGGGTAGGTGTGCATAGATCTGCTCACTGTGGAACAGTGCTTAAGACCTGTTGGAGGAACAAAAGTGATACAAGAAGCATGAAGGTAGCAGAAGAATTGTGTTTTATTCCTTGCTCTGCCACTAGCTTCCCATAGGACCTAGGAGGGGTCACATTCCCTCTCTGGGTCTTTGAGGCAATCTCTCTTTGGAAGACAAGATACAGTAAAAGTGCCTCTGTGATTATTATATTAAAGTACTATAGATAGATAACCAGTATTTTTCTCTTTCCTGCCCTTTGAATATATTCCAGAGGCTCCTGGTTAGAGTCCAGCATCTCTATTCTCAAAAGGCCATTATGACAGTCACTGTTCATTGCCAATTCAATAGCCACTCTCTTTCTTCCTATTTCTTCAGATATCAGGCAGGCAAGCAATGTTCTCCAAAAAAAAAGTAAGCCCCTCTCCCAGGCCAAAGGAGAATTTTAGTACTCCTATTTCTTTTTCCTAAATATTGTCCTAGGAGTTGGCCCATAACTCCGCTATTGCCAATGAGTTATTAGGGAAAGTCAGCTGGCAACTTAGGTAAGACATTTTTCTCTTGGATAAAAGACAAAATATGTCATGTGAAAAGAGCCCTTTATGGCTGGGCATGGTGGCTCATACCTGTAATCCCAGCAATTTGGGAAGCCTCGGCTTCCCAAACACCTGAGGTCAGGAGTTCAAGACCAGCCTGGGCAACATGGTGAAACCCTGTCTCTGCTAAAAATCCAAAAATTAGCCAGGCGTGGTGGCGTATGCCTGTAATCTCAACTAGCTGGGCGGCGCTGAGGCATGAGAGTTGCTTGAGCCTGGGAGGCAGAGGTTACAGTAAGCCAAGATTGCACCACTCCAGCCTGGGAGGCAGATAGAGACTTTGTCTCACCAAAAAAAAAAAAAAAAAAAAAAAAGAAAAGAAAAGAAAAAAGAGCTCCCTCCCTTCTTTTCTGCTTGGGATGCTAACATGTGAGTATGTAATATGTTGAGCTGTGACAGCCATCTTACGACCCTGAGGTGAAATCTAAGAGAATCACAGAGAAAAGACCTGGAGGACACTGACTGAAACTTCTAACTGCCTACCTCAAGAGTTCTTAGGTCACCTATCCATACATACATACGATACAGTTAAATTTATAAATTAGCGACAGTAAGAGATGAGCAACAATAACTACTAAAATAGCACAACAAAAATTATAATATACTGAAATAAAAGTTATGTGAATATGGATAAAGAAAGTTATTAAATCAACAACGAAAGTTATTGTAGTGTTTGATGGTTAACTTTATGTGTCAATGTGGCCATGCCGCGGTACCTAAACATTTGCTCAAATACTAGTCTAGATATTTACTTAGCAGTAGTTTTTAGATGACATTAACATTTAAACCAGTAGTCTTGCGGATGTATGTGGGCCTCATCTAATCAGTCAAAGGCCTTAGGAGTAAAAAGACTGAGGAAGATGACTGAGGAAGAGGAAGAGGAAATGCCTTTGGATTTGAGATGCAACATCAACTCTTCCCTGAGTGTCCATCTTGCCAGCCTGGCCTACGGATTTTGAATTTGCCAGTGCCTACAATTATAAAGAGAATTCCTTAAACTAAACACCTCTCTACAAACACACCCATACCCACATACACACAAACACATGCACACACACACACACACACACACACACAAATGCCTTGTTCTGTTTCTTTGGAGAACCCTAAAACATGGTATAACGATTTTTGACTAAAAATATACAAAAAGCCTAACTGACTCATTCAATCACTTTGTTCCTGGGCATTTATTATTCCTCCCAAATATCCTAGGAGAGAAAGTCATTACTGAAGTGGCTATGTTGTCTGGGATATAAACCCAGGGTTTGTCATCTCTTGCCAGGAAAATTTAGGAAATGGACACATACGAGGAGTTTAGGAGCGGAGGTTTAACAGGCAGAAGAGAAGAGAAAGAGAAACAGCTCTCTCTCTAGAGAGAGAGGGGTCTCCAAAAGGAAAGGACCTGCTCGCTGTGAATGCACCAGATTTTACAGTCCAGCTTGAGGAGGTGGTGTCTGATTTAGGTAGGGCTCACAGATTGATCAGGTGTGACGTTTACATAGAGCAAGGGAAAGGCTGGTCTCCCCGCCCTAATCTTATTAGGCAAATGAATTATCCTTGGCAGGCACCATCCTGTCTACTTCTTACTGTACACATGGCTGGCAGAGAAAGGATGATGGAGGAGCCATCTTGAACGTGTCTAGTCCCTAACTCCTGACGTCATTCACCCATGCAAGCTCTTAGCTTGCTTGTCTATGTC
Organism: Papio anubis; assembly: GCF_008728515.1. Lineage (NCBI taxonomy): Eukaryota > Metazoa > Chordata > Mammalia > Primates > Cercopithecidae > Papio > Papio anubis. The sequence continues at coordinate 83,489,475 of NC_044996.1, read as the reverse complement.
TGCAGCGCAACTTTACAGGCTGCTCTTTGTTAGAAAATGATTTGAGGCTGCTTTTCATTAAAAAGAAAAGCCTTACCAAGGACTCCTATATCTGCTTACTATCTGCCTAAGTGATTTCTTCTTAACTCCTATATTACCAAAGTCCCTGGAATCTTAACATACAGGCACACCTCGCTTTTATTATGCTTTGCTTTATTATGCTTCACAGTTACTGAATTTTTTACAAATTGAAGGTTTGTGTCAACCTGGCATGGATCAAGTGTACCAGCACCATTTTTCCAACAGCATGTGCTGACTTCATGTATCTGTGTCAGCATCATTTTTTTTTAGCAATACAGTTTTTTTTTTTATAATTTTATATATACATTTTGTTTTAGACATAATGCTATTGAGGGCCAGGTGCAGTGGCTCACACCTGTAATCCCAGCACTTTGGGAGGCCAAGGCAGGTGACTCATTTGAGGTCAGGAGTTTGAGACCAGCTTGGCCAACATGGTGAAACTCCGTCTCTACTAAAATCACAAAAATTAGCTGGGTGTGGTGGCACACGCCTGTAATCCCAGCTACTCGGGAGGCCGAGTCAGGAGAATTGCTTGAACCCGGGAAGTGGAGGTTGCAGTGAGCTGAGATTGCACCATGGCACTCCAGCCTGGGTGACAGAATGAGACTCCATTTCAAAAAAAAAAAAAGAAAAAGACAAAAAAAAAAAAAAAAAAAAGACATAATGCTACTGAACCTTTCACAGACTACAGTACAATGTAAATGTAACTCTTTTATGCACTTGGAAAACAAAATTTTTGTGACTCACTTTATTGCAATACTCACTTCATTACAATGGTCTGGAACTGAATACACAATATCTTCAAGGTATGCATTTATTAGAGCTTCCAGAAACCCATTTGCTAATACAAGTTAACAGTTAAGAATATGGAATTACTGTGTTAGAAGGCATTCAATTTTAAGCTTTTCTGGCATATGGTTGAAGCCAAATAGCAAGAACAAAATTATACCACCCTGTTCAGGATAAATAGAATGGACTTCGGAATTGGAGAGACCAGAAAGACCTGTATTTAAATCCTAGCTCTGCCATTTTGTAGCCTGTGTGACCTTGAACAAGTAGGTCATCCTCTCTGAGCCCTGGTTTCCTCTTCTGTAAAATGGGGGATAAAATCTTCACAGGGTACTATAAAGTTGAGATGGCAGTATAGACCCCAATGCACAGCAGGTACTGAAAAAAAAATATTAGCTCCCTTACCTTCCTCTACTAAGAAAATATTTATTAGACCTACACAGTTGCCAATAGCCACAGGTGGCTACATTACCTTAAATTAACTAAAATCAACTAAAATTTAAAATACAGTTTTTTCAGTTACACTAGTAACCTTTCAAGTATGCAGTAGCTACATGTTGCTAGAAGCTATTGTAGTGGAAAACTCAGATATAGAACATTTGACATTTCCTCCAAAAACAGAAAATCCCCAAATTACAATCCAATTTAGGGAGATACATGCTCTTGATTTCCTGTATCTCCTGTCAACTCCAAACATGACTTTGAAGCCAGCTAATATTAGGAACCGAGTTACAAGCTCACAAAAGGAAATCTCATTTGAGCAAGATCACCCTTGTAATTACAAAAACGCTCTCAAATAGTTCAAGTGGAAAGGGCACTGGGATAGGGAGAAGGGGCAGATAACAGTCTCACTGTGGTTGTAGATGGAAAGAGACAACTAGTGTCTCTCTGCTCTTTGATGCAATTCCCTTCTACTCTAGTGAAGGATGGCAAGGGAGATACAAAAAATATGACCTCATCCTGGGTCATGGTCCATTCTATGTCACTGACAACAGGATAATATTCCCTTTTCACCCTCTACTCTTCAGATTAAATGTGGCCATTATTCTCTTTTTCAGATATAGATTACCTTGTAAAAGGGTAATAACATTACCACATCAGCTGTGTGGGTACATGCCCAGATTGCTTGAGCAAAGGGGTTTACTCTATGCCAGATACTTTGCATATGTGGTTGGTACTAAGTAGAGTCGCTCTGTGTCTGTACAGTAGATTTCTCTTCCACAAGTGACTGCTTCCTTCTCTATATACAGATTAGAGACACGATATACATTTGCTGAATCAAATTCTCTTGCATATTTCTGAACTAACTCATTTTCCTTGGATATGTAGCAAATAAAACACTTTTATACTGCTAGTGATGAGTGATGACATAAATTGATACAACCATTTTGTAGACCAATTTGGTAACACATCTAGTAAAAATGCATAGATTCTACAACATAGAAATTCTATTTCTAAGTATATACCCAGGAGAAGAGTTGAAATATGCACAAGGAGACATGTAAATCACTGTCACAGGAGTATTGTTTGCACTCGCATAAAAAAATGGAAGCAAATGACTCATCCATCAATAAGATAATGAGCATGGCACAATGTCTCACAATCCAAACACTTTGGGAGGCCAAGGCTGGAGGATCACTTGAGACCAGGAATTCAAGACCAGCCTGGGCAACACAGGGAGACCTCATTTCAAAAAAATATTAAAAATTTGTCAGGTTTCAGCTACACGGGTGGCTGAGATTGGAACACTGCTTGAGCCTGGGAGTTTAAGGCCATAGTGAGCTGTGATTGTGCCACTGCACTCCACCCTGGGCAACAAAGCAAGGCTCTGTCTAAAAAAAAAAAAAAAAAAAAAAAAAAAAAAAGATAATTGTTTAAGAAATCATGAGAAAAAAAGCAATATATAAAAGAGCACCTGCAGGTCATTCCTTTTTTATAAATATGAAAATCAGTAATAGCAAACATTTATATGTTGTGTACTATGTGTACCAAATTATTCTGAGCATTTTACACATAATAAGGCATTTTATCCCCACAACTCTATGTGGTAAGTACTATCATTTATCCCATATTATAGATAATGAAACCAAGGCAAAAAGAAGTTAGTGACTTGCCTACACTCACCAGCTACTAAGTTGAAGAGCCAAAATGCAAACCCAGGTAGTCTGGCTCCAGAGTCCACTGTCTTAACCAGCATATTATGTAAAACAATACTATATACTGCTTAGGGAAATTCACCTATGAGATAAAAGGGAAGGAAAGTCATAATAGAGGAAGAAGGTCCATAATGAGGATAATCAGGAGGATAAACCCATAAAGCCACTGCCTCCATGTATGAAGAAACACGGATTGCTGGTGGAAGATGCTACAAAGGAGATACTAAGGTTTTTTAATGTTCTTTTCCATTTTTTGAAATTATAACATATACTCTGAAAAATACACTGTACAAATGTCAAAAAATTTTCACAAACTGACACACCCATGTCATCAGTACCCAAGGTCAAAACAACAAAATATTACCTGCACCCTTGAAAGCCCCTTTGTGATTCTTTTTTTTTTTTTTTTTTTCAGTAACACCCCGACTCTTGGAGGTAACCACTAACCTGGCTTCTAACATCATCATTTAGTTTTACCTGTTTTTGCACTTTATAGAAATGGACTCATATAGCAGGTAATCTTTCGTGACTTTTTTTTTTTTAACTCAACCTTGTATTTCTCAGATTCATCTATTTTACAGTGAACAACAGCTCTAATTCATTTGTTCTCATTGCTATAGAATAATGACAATTTGCCACAATGTATATATCCATTCAACTGGTAACAGGCATTATTAATCTTTTTTTTAAAAAATCTTCTGATACGAGCCCCACAAAGCAGGGTTCAGAGTGCAGTGTAGTAGAAAGAGCACAGTCCCTGGAGTAACAAAAATCTGTTTTAGTCTAGCTTTTGTTAATAACTATGTGTCCTTCTACAAGTTATTTGGCCATTATGGGTCTTGACTTCCACATCTGTAGGATACAAATAATAATAATTGAAAGGACATAAACCAAGCACCTAGTACATGGTAGTTATTACTGTAAGGCTTATAAAATGTTTGCTACAGACTTGAAAATCACTTATGGATTACTGTCACATAGCTTAATTCTTGAGCACCTTGGCCACTTGATCTTCCCTGCTAATGCACTCTGGTAGCCATTGAAACCCAAATATGGAAATTCAAATTCTTTGAATCTATCAGTGGGTGGTTTGCTGCTGTTTCCTTCCCCTCTTTCCCAGAGCAAGCACTGGCCTTTGGAATGCAGACCAACACTAACACCTTTGTCTTCATCTACATTGTCAGGTTTCTGCCATCTTTGATATGTTTTCAGTCTCATCTACCTCCAGAACAGACCCTTTTCTTAAAGTTCTTTCTGTGATATCTACACATGGATGCGAAACATCATTAAGACTGACAATCCCATGTCCTGTCATCAATGCCCTCTTGCCTGCCATCTCTTGGGTGAGAACACACTATATCATAGCTTCCACACCAGCTCCCACTCTCCATGAAGTGTGTTAAATGCAGACTCAGATGTCTTAGTCAGACGATTTGGCCCTGGTCCCACCAGAAACCACAAAAAGGCTCAATTCACTGACTGTTCCTCTCTGGCAAGGGCACCCTTGAAAAAGAACTGAAAACATCATACTGTGGGCAACTCTGACAAGACCCAAAAAATATGAATCAAAGGGTACAAATACCCTCCCTGTCATAAGGCTAGAGGGGATGACTGAGTCTTTATTCTGCCATCCCTACCGGACAGTCTAGCATTCTACACTGCGGGATGAAAGACCCATTATAAACAGAGCTGGACTAAGACTTGCTTGTCCTCGCTTAATCTTGGGTCAGAGAACTCAGGGCGGGGGCGGGGGCGGGGAAGTTGCATGATTATAGGAAGGTGAATAGTGGTGAGAAGAGTTCTGCAAATCAAGTGATAAAGTGTACACATGGGGAAGGATGCACAAACTTTGCATGTGTTGGGAATTTTGAGAGGTGGGAGGGATAGGAGTGAACCAAACAGAAATCTAGAGTGGCTGCTCAAAGACATCTAAACACAGTAGAGAAGAAATTAGGAAAAAGGGGCAAAGAAAGGAATTATCCTTCATCTATCCTTGGCTCCAGAAATTAACTCTTATATTAACCCAATATAAGATATGTCAAAATTCAAGGACTCACAGCCAAGGAACTTGGGTTCAAATTCTGGATTGTCCACTGTTTTATTCGACTGTAAAATAAGTCTATTAATAACATCAAGAAGATTACATTAAGGTTCCAGACTAGAATAATAATGTTATAACCCCTAAAATGAAAAATGAAAGTGTGGCTGATGGGAGTTGAGAGCTAAAATGGTTAAGCAAGACAGAAGTGCTAATATCTTCATGTTACAAAGCTAGAGTCAAAAGTTTGTGAAATAAGAAATAAGAGTCTCAGTATATTATTTAAAATAACAGAAGTAAGCAGTACAAGAAGTAAAATGGTGCTATAATTATTAAACAGTGGAAGAGGGAAAATAAGGGGGAAGTGTGAGCAATGATCTCCTGTATTCACAGCAAGGAGAAAAAATTTTTAAACTAAAATAAAACATAGTAATATAAACATTTTAAAATATAAAAATAACAGAAGAATGAAACATAAATCGTTAAAAGTGGATACCTCTGAGTAATGGGTAAACATGAGAAGCCTTTTGATTTTCTTTGTAGACTCTGTTTTACTATTTTATTTTTAAAAATATGTCTATGCATATATCTTTTATAAAATTTTAATTTTTAAAATGGAAAAGTTAGCATTATTTTCTCAAAAAGTAAGGAATGTGAAATGGGGTTAGTCTGATGAAATTGCAGATCACACATTAAAGTTAGAAAAAAACAAATGTCCTGCCGGGTGCAGTGGCTCACACCTGTAATCCCAGCACTTTGGGAGGCCAAGGTGGGTGGATCACCTGAGTTCAGGAGTTCGAGATCAGCCTGACCAACATGGAGAAACCCCATCTCTACTAAAAATGCAAATAAAATTAGCTAGGCATGGTGTCACATGCCTGTAATCCAAGCTACTAGGAAGGCTGAGGCAGGAGAAGCGCTTGAACCCGGGAGGCGGAGGTTGTGGTGAGCCGAGATCATGCCATTGTACTCTAGCCTGGGCAACAAGAGCGAAACTCCGACAAAAAAGGAAGAAGAAGAAAGAAGAAGAAAAAAGAAGAAGAAGAAAGAAGAAGAAGGAGAAGGAGAAGGAGGAGAAGGAGAAGGAGGAGAAGGAGGAGAAGGAGGAGAAGGAGAAGGAGAAAGAGAAGGAGAAGGAGAAGAAGGAGAAGGAGGAGAAGAAGAGAAGGAGGAGGAGGAGGAGGAGGAGGAGGAGGAGGAGAAGAAGAAGAAGAAGAAGAAGAAGAAGAAGAAGAAGAAGAAGAAGAAGAAGAAGAAGAAGAAGAAGAAGAAGAAGAAGAGGAAGAAGAAAGAAGGAGAAGGAGGAGGAGAAGGAGGAGAAGAAGGAGAAGAAGGAGAAGCAGAAGCAGAAGAAGCAGAAGAGGAAGAAGAGGAGGAAGAAGAGGAAGAAGAGGAAGAAGAAGAAGAAGAGGAGGAAGAAGAGGAGGAGGAAGAGGAAGAGGAAGAGGAGGAAGAAGAAGAAGAGGAAGAAGAAGAGAAGAGAACAAGTGTCCTTCTCATTGCATAAATATACCAACTCCATACAGAAGTTGAAAGACATGTCCTATTTAGTTGAAAACAGGAAGATCTATCTGGTTTAACCGTAAGGATGTAGTTTACATATATTTTTAACCAATAGGGTTCTGTTATAAAAGACATGTTGCCCCCAAATTCCACTATAGAAAACACATCCAAGGGAAAGTGCCACTTGAAGCATCAATGCCACTTTAAGAAGTTAATCCTGCTTGAATAACAGGATGAGTTTATACAGAATGTGTTCACTATTAGTTCGGAGCATTATCTGGGTTATTTTGTTCCTTCCTTCTTTGCTTTCATCCTTCCTCCCTACCTCCCTCCACTTCTATGACAAAGAGGTATCCTCCCACATCCTGCAAAGCCAGAGACACATACTGGGAGACCTAGTAACATGAAACCTCTTCATATGCCAGTAGTCACTCAGGAAACATTCAGTGTTCAACACCCCTAACCCTCTGTTCCTGCCTCATTCATTAACTTCTCAGTTCTTTTTTGATCTTTAATTCACAGTAAGTCCATCATCAATCGGACAGTTTCATGGAGCACTTTCTATCTTCCCTATTCTATTACCAGTACTAACAAGAATTACAGTGGTTAAAGAAAAATTTTTAGCACATATGATTGATGAAAGAAACTTATTTAGTGCATATTATTTGCCAGGTCCTGTACTAAAAACTTTATATATGTTAACTAATTTAATTAATTAAATAACTATCTGTATACAAATTTTCATCAAATACTTCCTCCTCTTGATTCTGAAGCCTGAGAAAGCCCACGAACTATCTACCAAATGGGCAGGAGTTATCTACCAAATGTAATTTCTTTGTCTAGTTCAGTGTTATCCAATAGAAAGATAATATAAGCCACATGTAATTTTAAAATGTTTAGTAGTCACATTTCAAAAAGGAAAAATAAGTGGCCAAATATTATCACTTAAACACATAATCAAAATTAAATGTTAATATTTTCTATTTTTTCGTACTGTCTTCAAAATCCACAGTATATTTTAGGGTGTATTTTCCACTTACAGTGCAACTAGTTCTGTCTACTGCATTTCTAGTACTCAGTGGACAAATATTTAGTTAATTATCCTTAGAATCTCAAACTAACAGAAGATCAGATTTGGAAGATTTGACATTGTTCTTGTTGTCAGGAGTCATGAGAAAACCGAGGTTCACTGCAAAGTGAAATGAGCCCTAGACTTGAAACAAAACTCAATTCATATCCAAGCTACTGAGTGACCTTAGAGGCTATACCTCACTGAACTTAGTATCCCCACCTGTTAATGGAGGATAATAACCTTTACAAGATTGTTCTGAGGTTCAAATGAGAACATGGATCTATATGTGTGAGGGCCTAATATAACACCTACCACAACCAGTGAACTCACAAAGCTAGCTAGCAGCAGTGCTGGGTATATCAGGCTAAGTCCAATCACAAGATATAAAACACTACAAACAATTAACATATAAGAAAACTCTATATGGTACTCTAAGGCTAAGAAAAAGTACTCAAATAAGGACAAATTTTAATGGGGTTCAGACCTCACTTGAAAAGGAGTAATTTGGCAGGGCGTGGTAGCTCATGCCGGTAATTCTAACACTTTGGGAGGCCAAGGCAGGAGGATCGCTTGAGCTCAGGCATTCGAGACCAGTCTGGGCAACATGGTGAAACCCCATCTCTACAGAAATTACAAAAAAAAAAAAATTAGCCAGGCGTGGTGGTATGTGCCTGTAGTCCCAGCAACTTGAGAGGCTGAGGTGAGAGGATCACCTGAGCCCAGAGAGGTCGAGGCTGAAGTGAGTCATGATTATACCACTGCACCTCAGCATGGGTGACAGAGTGAGACCCACCCTGTCTCCCAAAAAAAGAAAAGAAAAGAAGAAATTTAACACACTGGATAGCAGAATGTTTGCTGATTTTGCCCGGTGGTTCACAGTCACTGTGTAAGCAGGAGGCAACTCCCCAGAGTACAAAAAAGCAGGCCAACAGTGACCAGTGGAGAAGGTATAAAGAGAAGGTGGGAAAACTGAGTTGCAGGTGAGCTCAACGGGGCCAGCCTGGTTTGGTGGGAACCCTCTAGGGTGCAAGGTCAATGTATGAGGGCCCTGCAGAGCGGGTAATAGCTCCATGATAACTCTTCACCAGCAAGCAGGCCATGTAGAGTAGGGGGTCTACAGAGGGAAGCTGAAGGACTGCATGGTCATGAAGCCTTCAAGGAGATTGAGGCACCATGTGCCTGGGTGGGTGGCTGGGTCAGAGTTCCATCAGCTGTCCTCCCTGCCCCTGCCCCGCCCCCGCCTCAGCTGGAAACGTGAAGAGATCCCCCTCCTCCTGCAACGTCCCTCCAGCTCCCTCTACTGAGAAAGTTTAAGGCGTGCTCACTATAAAGGAAAGATGCTTAAAGAAAATCTGTCCATTATTACAGAGCAGGTATTGAGAGGCTTGGAACTGATGGGCAATAAATTGATAACATACGGGGTAGACTATAAGTTATATTTTGACTATTGGAATTCTACATAGTTTATTGGAGACATGACTCACACTAAGTTGGTCTTCTTTGTAGATATGCAGGCTGGCCTTACTGGTAAAGAATTATGAAAAAAGATAGATACATATTTAAACTTTCTGAGACTCACATTCTTCATTGAGACAATGGATATTAAAAATCCTACCTCACAGGTTTGCTGTGAGAATTAAGGAAGAAAGCATGTGTAAAACCCTCAGTGCAGGCATGGGCCATAGGAAGTACAGTCATGCACCACAAAATAATGTTTTAGTAAACAATGAACCGCATATACAATGAAAGTCCTGTAAGATTATAATATAGTATTTTTACTGTATGTTTTATATGTTTAGATAAACAAATACTTACCATTGGGTTATAACTGCCTATACTATTCAGTACAGTTAACACCAGTACAAGTTTGTAGCCTAGGAGCAATAGGCTATACCATATAGCCCAGTTGTGTATTAGGCTACACCATTGAGGTTTGTGTTAAACACACTCCTGTGAAGTTCACACAACCACGAAAACATGTAATGATGCATTTCTCAGAACAACATTAAGCAACGCATGACTGCACATAATACAAATTCATTTCCATTTGCTCAGATAACATGAGGGCAACCATGGTAGCATATCCTTACTTTCCTAGTAAGTTATTCTTTTTTTTTTTTTAATTTATTTATTACATATACTCTTAAGTTGTAGGGGTACATGTGCATAACATGCAGGTTTGTTACATATGTATATTGTGCCATGTTAGTCTGCTGCACCCATCAACTGCCATTTACATCAGGTATAACTCCCAATGCAATCCCTCCCCCTCACCCTCCCCTGCCATGATAGCCCCCGTGTGATGTTCCCCTTCCTGAGTCCAAGTGATTCAAGCATTCAGTTCCCACCTATGAGTGAGAGAACATGCGTGTTTGGTTTCTGTTCTTGTGATAGTTTGCTAAGAATGATGGTTTCCAGCTGCATTCATGTCCCTACAAAGGACGCGAAACTCATCCTTTTATGGCTGCATAGTATTCCATGGTGTATATGTGCCATATTTTCTTAATCCAATCTGTCACTGATGGACATTTGGGTTGATTCCAAGTCTTTGCTATTAGAATAGTGCTGCAATAAAACATACGCGGTGCATGTGTCTTTATGAAAGCGTTAATAATTTATAATCCCTTTGGGTATACCGCAATGGGATGGCTGGGGTCATGCGGTACATCTAGTTCTAGATCCCGAGGAATCGCATATACTGTTTTCCATAATGGTTGAACCAGGCTTTACAATCCCACCAACAGTGTAAAAGTACCTGCTTTCCATCTCCAGCAACCTGTTGCTTCCTGACTTTTTAATGATCGCCATTCTAACTGGAAGTGGGAGGATGGTATTCCTACAGGCTTCGATTCTCTGCATTTCTCTGATACAGTGCATGATGAGAAAGAGTATTTTTCACATATGTCTGTTGGCTGTTGGAATAGTCCTCTTTGAAATGGCCCGTTCTATCCTTTGCCCACTTTTGATGGGTTGTTTGTTTTTTTCTGTAAATTTCGTTGGAGTTTCCTTTTGAGGCCTGGATATTAGCCCTCTTTGTCAGATGAGTAGATTGCAAAAATTTTCTCCCATTCTGTAGGTTGCCTCCCACCTTGTTGGTAGTTTCTTTTGCTGTGCAGAAGCCTTTTAGTTTAATTAGATCCCATTTGTCAATTTTAGCTTTTGCTGCCGTTGCTTTTGGTGTTTTAGACGAAGTCTAGTGTTATTCTTATAAAGGAATGAAAGTAAATCAAATTATTTCACAAGTGGTTATTTTTATCCTCAGTTGTAAGTTTAAATATACTTCTATCCTTCAATTATATCCTCTCCCAACTAAGTATTGATGTTAATGAGACTCCAGTGAAACAAGTAGAATCCAGTATTGCTGAGCTATCAGGGGAACTCACTTTGCTTGAACACCAGTCATTTCTAACAATGCCCATGTAAATCTGATGATAGCAGGTAGTGGGAGCTCAACCACTACTTTGCTCTTTCTTCTCAAAATTTGCTACTTTCATGGCCAGGCATGGAGGCTCATGCCTGTAATACCAGCACTTTGGGAAGGTGAGTTGGCAAGATAGTGTCTTTTAAAAAAAGAAAAACTTACTGTTTTCAAATTCTTGATCCAAACTGATTGTCATGATATTCCAAATAATATCTACTGGTTGGTATGCTCTTAGTCCTAAAAAAACCTAGATGCTTGGATAATATGCTGTATTTTAGCCCTGGCAGAAGAAACAACCTCTGCTACATGGTGGATATACATTGAGAGCTCATGAAACAGACCTACATCTAGATGAAAAGATTAAAAATGAAAATCATTCACATCCCTTTAACAGGCATTGGAGAATCAGAGATCCATGGGATGGTCAAGCTGAAAAGAATGTGAAATTATCTGGCACACAGCATTATCCAATGGAAGTTTGCACAATGATGGAAATGTATTTTATCTGCACTGTCAAATACAGTAGCTACTAGACACAAGTGACAGCTGAGCACTTGAAATGTGGCTAGAAAGAATGAGGAGCTGAGTTGTTAATTTATTTAAATAGATAGTAGTTACCATAATAGACAGCAAAGATCTAGACAGCATAGCTTAATGCAAAGAGTATGGAATGTAAAGCTAAAAAGACCTTTAGGTCTAAATCCAGGCCACTATCACTTACTAGCCACATCAGTCTGCTCTTGCACTGCTATAAAGAAATACATGAGACTGGGTAATTTATAAAGAAAAGAGATTTAATGGGCTCACAGTTCTGCATGCTGTACAGGAAGTATAGCAGCTTCTCCTTTGGTGAAGTCTCAGGAAACAAAATCATGGCAGAAGGTGAAAGGAAAGCAGGTACATCTTACATGGCCAGAGCAGGAGCAAGAGGTGAGGGAGTTGCTACATACTTTCAAACAACCAGATCTGATGAGAACTCACCACTAGGAGAACAGCATTGAGGGGATGGTCCTCAACCATTCATGAAGGATCCGCCCCCATGATGTAATCACCTCCCACCGGGCCCCACCTCCAACACTGGGAATTACAACTGAACATGAGATTTAGATGGGGACACAGATCCAAACTATATCACTAGTTATATAACTTTGGTCATGTTATGTATCTTGTCCAAGGCTCAGTTACCTCATTTGTGAAATGGGGAAAATGCCAGAAGCACACAAGGTCCTTGTGATAAAAGAATGAACGTAAAGCCCCTAGCCTAGTGCTCAACATAGCAGGCAGTTGATAAATGATAGCTAGTTTTCCAGACAAAACAACAAAAACACCAAAAGGAGAAGCAACTTATGCACAGATACAGAGTCTGTTGGCCACAAAGTCAGAGGCCAATTCTAGATTTTCTTACTTTCTTTCATGATCACTTTTCTCATAGAAACTAATCACCCACCCCTCCGATCCCCTTTGTCATGTTAGTTGAGGCTACTATAACAGAATGCCATAGACAGGGTGACATAAACAACAAACATTTATTTTGCACAGTTTAGGAGGCTGACTAGGCCAAGAGCAAAGCACCAGCAGGTTGGTGCATATCTTTGTAAAGTGAAGAGTAGTAGCCTATACAACTATTTGATTGCTATTAAAAAAAAAAAAATCTTATACATATACAGAAAATGTACCTTGGTGAAGCCTATTTGTTCCTTCCGGAAATTTTCCAAGGGTTTAATCAGCAAATCACTAGCATTGTGTACCTAGACAAAAAGGAAAAACAAACAAAATAATTTCTAGGTTAACAAGGTTCAAATACAAGATTCCTTGTTACTATGACATTTTCATTTATATACCATCCTGCAAAATGTTAAATGGTTTGCTGATTTGTTGGGGTTTATTATTGTTTGTTTCTATATTGTTTCTGAAAATCGAATGCATTGAGAAGAAGTGGGAGAAAGAATAAGAGGGGCATTTCTCTGTAACTTTAATGATAGTCTGATCTGAGTTTTTAATCGATAAATATCTGAAGTGATGTCCAGCAGAAGACAGAGGAGACCTGAAGGACAGGTGAAAAAGAGAAGAGAAAGAGAATGGCAAATACAAGAAAAGGACAATTGCAGCAAGTGCAAATCATTTCATCAGAGGCAAATGAGTGTGCAGTGATAGCATTAGGATAAAACATTTACAGTCCTGCCTGTGCCATAAAACCAGAAAATTTCCTTCAGAATGTGGAGTGCATTACAGCATCACAGAAAACACTAGACTAGGCCTTCAAATCACCTAAATATAAATGCTCAGAAGCTAATAGGAATGGCCTGTTCAGGGACTATTAATATTGGCATTAATAAATATGTTCTGGAGATATAAAAACATCAAAATCAAAGAAGACCCCTTGTTCTTTGGGCAGGTAAAGGTATACAAAGCTTTTTCTTCATATAAACCTCTTATGAGATTGTGTATGTCCAAGGCAACAAGTGGGGTTTGTGCCTCCGTGGTGAGAGTTAGAATCACTAAAATGGAAGACCTTAGAGAAGGCATCTAAAGGGCTGCATTTTGGGAATCATTGCATTAATTTTTATTAATTAGCTACAAGACAGAAAGCTAAAAGACAAGTTTCCTTGCCATATAAGACATAAGTGTCAGTAAGACAAGATACATCTTCATAACAAAAAAATAGACAACAGAGGAAAAAGTCAGTTTTGACAAGATCTGACTTCTCCAATCTAAGAAGCAATTTTTAACCTACCACCCCAAAAGTGTGGAAAGTTGTGGGGCATTAGTGCATGGGTTATACGTGTCTTTCAGGTAATTTGGGCCTCTTGTTTTGTGTGTAGGTATGATTCGAGGTTCAACTAAATGGGCAAACTCCTAAAATGTCACTGCTAGCCTTTGTATGAGAACAACCTGGTGAACCCTGACATTCTGATCTACTGCAGCTCCTAATGCTACCATCCAGGACAGGCAGCACCCAGCAAAAAAATATATAAAACTAGGCAAGAAAAAAAAATGTTTTCCTTGAGAACAGTCATTCTCTATGTCTCCTGATCACCAGTGCTTTTATAGCTGGCTTTCTAAAACTTGTTTGCTACAAGCCTAGACTTAAAAAATCATGTAACCCTTCCCAAAGTTTGCTGATTTTTACAAAAACAGATCTCTTGCCTACTAACACTTCCAGACCCTGTCTGATTCTCATCACATCTCTTCTCTTCTACTGGATCTATGAAACCCCATTGAGTCCTAATCGTACTATAACCTACCTCCCAGTACGACCCTTAACATTCTCTTTTCATCTCTGAGTGTGCTCATTAGCCAAAGGCAGTAAAGTCTATAAATTCCACCCTGCAAGAGCCCCTAGTAAAGACTTCTCTATGCAGGTCTGACTCATAGAAAGATTCGTTTTGGTTGCTTAGGAAATCAAAGATTCACTAACAATTATGGTATCAAAAAAAATTACACCAAAGTCTCTCCTTAATTGAAAGTAAAACTTCTTCTACTAAAAATATCCACAAATTAAGTCATTGGTGTCATAGGCCCAGTACAGAAAGTCATTTTTCTCCTTTAGTATTGTGGAAGCCTTAAAACATGGCCACAAACTCTGACATGCCTTCCATTGAGAGGTGAGGTCTATATTCCCTCTACCTTGAATGTGAGTGGGCTTGTTAATATTTTGAACAAATAGAGCACTCCAGAAGTAACACTCTGTGACATTTGAAGCTAGGTCATAAAAGGCCAGGACCAGTTCTCTCCCAGTTCTCTTGGAATACTCCCACTAGGAGCCTTGAGACAGTATATGAGAAGTTTAATTAACCCTGAGATTACCAAACAGAAGAGGCCAAATTCTAGTCAATGTCTCATACCAGCTGAATCTGCCCTTCCTGCCATCCCCAGTGGAAGGTGCCAAACATTAGGAAAACCATTTTGGACCTTCCATATCAACTCATCTGCTAGGTAAATGCCATCATTTGGAGCAGAAGAATCGCCCAGCTGACCCGTCTGAATGCCTAACCCACAAAATAATTACAAATAATTAGTTTAAGTTTAAGCCAGTAATCTGCAACCTTTTCGGCACCAGGGACCAGAATCATGGAAGACAATTTTTCCATGGACCCAGGGTAGGGGGAGGTGGAGATGGTTTCAGGATGAAACTGTTCAACCTCAGATCATCAGGCATTAGACTGTCATAAAGAGCATGCAACCTAGATCCTGCATGCACAGTTCACAATAGGGTTTGCTCCTATGAGAATCTAATGGGGCTACTGATCTGATAGCAGGCAGAGCTCAAGCAGTAATGCTCCCTATCCTGCTGCTCACCTCCTGCTGTGTGGCCAGGTTCCTAATAGGCCATAGACTGGTGCCCCGCAGCCTAGGGGTGGGGGACCCTGGTTTCAGCCACTAATATTAGAAAAAGGTATGAAGCAATAGATAATTAGAAAGACAATTTGCAGTTTAAAAAATGCAATACGGGTCGGGTGCAGTGGCTCACACCTGTAATCCTAGCACTTTGGGAAGCTGAGGCGGATGAATCACCTGAGGTCAGGGTTTCAAGACCAGCCTGGTCAAAATGGTGAAACCCCGTCTCTACTACAAATACAAAAAACTAGCCAGGCGAGGTGGCACATGCCTGTAATCCCAGCTACTTGGGAGGCTGAGGCAGGAGAATCACCTGAACCCAGGAGGCGGAGGTTGCAGTGAGCCAAGACTGCGTCACTGTTCTCCAGTCTGGGTGACAGAGTGAGACTCAGTCTCATAAATAAATAAATAAATAAATAAATAAATAAATAAATGTAATACCTAAGAAGTGGCCAACTGGGAAACATTGAAGAAGTTTGCCTTTAAATAAGAAGTGAACATACTACTTTCTAAAGCCTGTATGGAGCTGGGCCCTTGCATATTCAGGAACCCCCAGGATGGCAGAGTTGCTGGCTTTTCATGCCCCAAAGGGGATTGTCCTGCATAAGCAAGTGTGTCAGCAACTTCTCACACTGGGTCCACAAGGCCACTGACTTTTAGATTTTTGATCCAGTTCAGTCTAGAAAAATAGTCCATGGTTTACTAGAATTGCAGTATATCATTTTCCCTTAATCACTTTGGCAATACTGCTCCCAGTCTCCTACAGCACAAACAGATACTCTGAATCTTTTCCTTTCTATGACACTCATTGGTAATTATATTATTTTCTTGTCAGAATAGAGACTTAGGAATGTAGAAAAAAGTCACGTTGAGGATTTCCTCTTTTTTCTTTCTCATTCTATTTTATTCTGAAACCCCTTAGAACTTGAGCAATGACTCCCCTTTTAAGTAAACTTGGCCTTTAATCTCTTCTCTAATCACTGCATTCATTGTGTGAGCTCACTGGGGACAAAAACTCCCACCTGCTATCTCAGGTAGAATCTTCACCATAAGGAGTGACATCCTAAACTCATTAGTGAGTTTCTATCATCAGAATCCTATTGAATAAAGGCCAAAGTAACACTGAACAAGGTGTTGAGCAGAATAGAGATGATACTCAGTCCAGTATTGCAGGATTGTTCAGGAATCTTTGATGGTAAATGAAATATCAAAAGAAAGCACTGGGCTGGGCACAGTGGCTTGCGCCTGTAATCTCAGCACTTTGGGAGGCCAAGGCGGGTGGATCAGCTGAGGCCAGGAGTTCGAGGCCAGCCTGGCCAACATGGCAAAACCCCATCTCTACTAAAAATACAAAAATTAGCTGGGCATGGTGGTAGGTGCCTATAGTCCCAGCTACTCAGGAGGCTGAGGCAGGAGAATCACTTGAACGCAGGAGGCAGAGGTTGCAGTGAGCCGAGATCAAGCCACTGCACTCCAGCCTGGGCAACAGAGGGAGACTCTGTCTCAAAAAATAAAAAATAAAAACTTTTTTTAAAAAGAGAGAGCATTAAAGACAGGCTGAAATATCATGGGGGCCTCTTTAGGTGACTTTTGGCAGTCTTCAAAAACAGACCTTGCACATTGCCAACAGAGGCCTCTTTGGAGTCAGAAAAGAATCTAGGCAAGCTTCATAATCATATAAGAAGTGTGCAATTCAGACTTTTCGAGGCCCTCCCCCCGCCCTTTTTTTTTCTTGGCAGGGCCTTACTTGCCCAGGCTGTAGTACAGTGGCATGATCATGACTCACTGCAGCCTTGACCTCCTCAGGTTCAGGAGATCCCCCCACCTCAGCCTCCCAAGTAGCTGAGACTACAGGTGCATGATAACGCCCGGCTAATTTTTGTATTTTTAGTAGAGACAGGGTTTCGCCATGTTGGTCAGGCTGCTTTTGAACTCCTGGCCTCAAGAGATCTGCCTGCCTCAGCCTCCCAAAGAGCTAGGATTACGAGCATGAGCCACCGCACCCAGCCCCAAGAGGATACTTTTGAGAACATCACAGAGATGCCCTTCCTCACTTCTTCCCTTCATAATTCCTTCCCCAATTTATATTCGTTTATGGAGATGACCAGACACAGGCAATTTCCATGCTTGAGGGCTGTGAACTTTCTTCCTGTTATTCTAAAGCTTATTTTGGACTCTTCTTTTACAAAGGATAAAATGCAATATAAGACCCACTAAATTATCCAGATTGGGGTAGAGGGGTCCTTTTGCTACAAAGCCAGGAAATGGAAAAGTTATAATCAAGCAATGAATTCCTGGCATGGGGTGAAAGCACTCATTAAGCCTAACCATCTTAGCATTCCTGGAATTAAGTGGGAAATAGGGAGCAAACACTCAATATATGATTGAAAAGTTGTTGGGACAAAAGGGCACAACATAATTAAAGACAGAAGAAAATGAGTCAGTCATGTGGCAAAGTACCAGCAGGAAGGGTGAGAAAAACAACATCTCAAAAGATGAATACTACTTCAATATGTGAGGGCTTTGTTATTGGGTAAATAAAAGAGATGGAGAAACAACTAGGGCTAAAGCGAAGTACAGCTGAGCTTTCTAATGCTATCTGAATGAAATGGGGGCAAATGCCTTTGAAAACAACATGGGCAGCAGTCCACAAACTCTGTGGGCAGAGAAGAACATTTAGTAGAGTGTGTATTAGCAAGGGGGCCATCTAAGAGGCTCCAGGGAAACCACACATATTGGTCTCTTCTTAGTACATTTAAAAGCAAATATTTTAAACTAAGAAAATTCCCAAGTCATATTTCCACAAGCAGAATCTTGTGAGTAACTAAAGACAACTAAAAACCATGCTTACATAATCAGTATTTTCCCCTTATAAAACACTTCCATGTTTACTATATTATTTGGAGAACTTTAAACAACCATAAGAGATGGGGATTATTTTCCTCACTCTACAAATAAGAGAAAGGAGCCCAGAAAAATGAAGTAATTAATCTGAAGTCAACAAGTTAGTGACAGAGCCAGAATTAGAGCCTTAATTCTCTAATTCCCCTACCTCCAAGTCCTGCTTTCAATCCTACTTCTCTAGGAGTCTAGATTCTATGAGCAGTATTTTGAGAAGGCAGTACCACACTGTTGAAAGGAAAGAGGTTTTATAGGTAAATGAGTTCTGGCTGTTGGAATAAATAGCTTTAACAAAACTGAGAAGCCCACAAAAAGTTATCTGATGGAGAAAGGTAAAGTAGACCACTTTGATATCCTCTACAGAATTCCCATCTTACCATCATGCCCGTAATAAAAATGAATATTGATCAACATATACATTTCAACATTTAAGTCCCCAATAAGTCTGTGGTGGGGACAAGGACCAGTATTTCCAATAATTTTCTGCTGGTCTGGTCATGATGGTACTGCCGCTCTAAGGACCACACAAAAAGATTATTTTTAGGCTGTTAAAATAATTAGACTTCATAAAAATGAAACCCTGAAGTACAAATCTAGCAAAATACGTAGAAGATCTATATAAGGAAACTATAAAACTCTGATGAAAGAAATCAAAAACAATGTAACTAAATGGAGAGATAACCCATGTTCACATTTAGGAAAAGTCAATATTTTTAAGATATCAGTTTTTCCCTGGTATCTTAAAAGCAAATCCTAATCAAAATAAAAAAGATATCTCTAGGATCTTAAAAGCAATCCCAATCAAAATCCCAGCAAGTTATTTTGTGGATATGAACAAACTGATTCTTAAGCTTATACCTGACTTCAATGGTTTTTACTACAATGCAATTCCTACCATGCTAAAGTTATGAAGATAGTGTGGTGTTGGTGAAAGAACAGATAAATAGATCAATGGAACAGAAATAGAGAGCCCAGATACAGACCCATATAAATATAGTCAAGTGATCTTTGATAAAGGACAAAAAGTAATTCAAGGAGAAAGAATAGTATTTTCAAAAAATAATGTTGGAGCAACTGGATATCCACATGCAAAACAGTGAATCTAGACACAGACCTTATATCCTTCATAAAAATTAATTCAAAATGAATCATTGACCTAAATGTAAAACAAAAAGCTATAAAATTCCAAAAAGATAACATAGGAGAAAATCTGGGTGACCTTGGATTTGGAAAAGACTTTTTAGATATAACACCAAAAGCATGATCCATTAAAGCAAAAATGTATAAGTTGGACTTCATTAAAATAAAAAACCTATGCAATGCAAAAGATACTGTTAAGAAAATAAAAAGACAAGCCACAGATGGGGAGAAAATATTTGCAAATGCCTATTGGATAAACGTCTGGCATCTAAAATATACAAAGAACTCTTAAAACTTAACAAAATAAAATCAATTTAAAAATAAGCAAAAGAACTGAACAAATACCTCACCAGAGAGGATATACCGATGGCAGTTAACCATATGGAAAGATGCTCTGCATAATATGTGATTAGGGAGTTGCAAATTACAACAGCAATGAGATATGACTACACACCCGTGAGAATGGCTAAAATCCAGAACACTGACAACAGCAAATGCTGGTAAGAACATGGAGCTGGCGAGGACATGGAGCAACAGGAACTCTGATTCATTGCTGGTTATGCACAGCTATTTTGGAAGTTGGTTGGGCAATTTTTTACAAAATTAAACATACTCTGACAATTTACACTCCAGCAATTACACTCCTTATTATTTAACTAAATCAGTTGGAAATTTGTATCAACACAAAAACCTACATACAACTGTTTATAATAGTTTTCCTTGTAATTGCCAAAATTACCAAGATGTCCCTCAGTAGGTGAATGGATAAACTGTGGTAACTCATACAATGGGATATTATTTAATGATAAAAATAAATGACAGGAAAATAAAATGCATATTGCTAAGTCAAATACGCTAATCTGAAATGGCTACATACTGTTTGATATCAACTATAAACATTCTGGAAAAGGCAAAACACAATAAAAAAAAGATCAGTAGTTGTCAGGGTTTCAGGACTGGAGGAGGAAGAGAAGGATGAATAGATTGAACAAAAGAAATGTTCATGGTCATGAATCTATTCTGTATGGTGGCACTGTAATGGTGGATACATGTCATTATATATTTGTCAAATCCATAAAATGTACAATATCAAAAGTAAATCCTAATGTAAACTATGAACTTTAGCTAATAATATTGTTTCAATATTGGCTCATCAATTATAACAAATGTATCACATTCACGATGTTAAATAATAGAGAAAACTGAATGGGAGAGAGAAAGGTGGTATATGAGTTCTCTCTGTATTTTCTACTGATTTTCTCTATAAAAGTAAAACTACTCTACAAATTGAAGATTAACAAATGGATAATTTGGCTAAAAACACTAAAGACCTCAATTTCTGTCAACATGTTTAAAGGCCCAGTTTAATATCCACTGAAATTCTTTTTCACTGAAATGAATACAGATGGGATTTGCACATTAATTTCCCTCTATCTAATGCCAAACTCTCAGGGTGGAAGCTTGAGACATAATAACCAGATCTATTACCTAACTATTTTTACAGCACCAAGAAGCTATCTGACAGAAATCAAAATAGTATAGGATCAATCCAAGCATAAAGGACAGGAAAAATCCCCTATATCACCCATGAACTCAGCTTCAGTGACAGAGTTAGTGACTTACCATCATCATCCTCTCATTTTCTACCTCGTTGAGCAATTCAGCAAATTCCTTGAAGGATTCAGCTGGAAGGAGAGAATCAAATGTAAAACAAATTAATCATGGTGCTTGATAGACAAAGGGACAGAGATCTGTGCAACAGGAAGTAGGGACCAGTGCCCTATGCCCACATGGCCACTAGAGGAAGGTGTCAAATCGGAGGACAAAAGCAGGTGTTCAGTACCTATTGAATGTTTCTTTTCTTTTCTGTTTTATCAACCCCCATATACTTTAATATTTTATTTAATCCTTACAGCCATTCAGGAGTAGCTAGAATTTCTCTTATTTCATAGACAAGCAAAGATTAGAAAAGAGGCAAGGGGTTTGCTGTGTAATGAATGGCATCTATAGAACCCTGAAATGAGTTTGGATCCCTGTTCCACTACTGATCAACCAGAGAGTATTGCTGTAAAAACTAAATTGGATGGTAAATGTAGGGTCAACACAAAGTAAATAATAAATACTACCCTTTCCACCCTCCCAAACTTTCTACTCTTCTAGTGCCAATTGTGCCACTTACTGGCAGGATGACTGGGCAAATCACTTCCCTTCTCAGAAATTTTGATGTCTTTATAAACAAAAAAAGGTAAGTTAAGCTAAACAGTCTTTAGTGCCTCTTCAAATTCCTCAACTTCTCTCCAGAAGCAGGAAATATATTCTCAACTGGCATCTGAATGAAAGCCTGGAAAAACAAATTTGTCCACACTACCATTTTTAATCAAAAATTGAGTTTCCTCCTTTAAAGAACTGAATAAGTCCAGCATTCCTGGTGTCAAGGAAATGAATTTCGGGGTCAACACAGCATGCAAGGCAATGACATTTCTTTCTTCTTCTGAGGATTAAGTTGCTGCAAATACCCAGGGAGATCACCTTTGCAAACACTAAATTCATTCAGAGCTCAACTGTAGCATAGAAAAGATAAACACCACACTCAGGAAGAGTAAATAGGAAAAAATGGAAATGTTTGTTGACCTTCTGTCCCCAAATACTTTATGCTAAGAAAACTGTCAGAGAGATTTTTTCAATTGGCATTTTTCCAGACACGATCAGTTTACCTCTAAAGGAAATGTGACAAATATCATATTCAAACATTTAAAGGAAAAGACTAATTTTATGGACATTAAATGTGCCAAGTCTTCTGCTTCAGGGTTTAATTGTGACGATACCTTTATTAGGTGCTTATTATTATCACTGAATTGATATCACCAGATAATATAGTTTGGATATCTATCTCCTCTAAATCTCAGGTTGAAATTTAATCCCCAATGTTGGAGGTGAGGCCTGGTCCGAGGTGTTTGGGTCATGGGGTTGGATCCCTCATGAACAGATTGGTGCAGTCCTCCTGGTAATGAATGACTTCTCCTTGTATTACCTCCCACCCCCAGATCTGATGGTGCAAAACAGCCTGATATCTTCTCCACTCTCTCTTGCTCCATCTCTGGCCATGTGACACACCGATTCCCTTTCTTCTTCTGCCACCACTGGAAGCTTCCTGAGGTGCTCATCAGAAGCAGATGCTGATGCCATGCTTCCTATATAGCCTGCAGAACCATGAGCCAAATAAACCTCTCTTCTTCATAAATCACCTGGCCTTGGGTATTCCTTTATGGTGACACAAACAGACTGAGACATAATAAAATGCACCATTTAAAGTGTACAATTCAGTGGCTTTTAGTATATTCACAAAGTTTTGCAACTATCACCACTGTATAATTGCAGAACATTTTAATCACCCCCAAAAGAAACCCAAACCCTATTAGCATTACACCCCATTACCACTTCCTCCCAACACCCAGACAACCACTAATCTAGTTTCTATTTCCACGAACTTGCCTACTCTAGACATTTCACATAAATGGAAACACATGTGACCTCTCAATCTTGTTTATGCAACCATGAACATTTGTGAACAAGTTTTATGTGGATGTATGCACATATGAAAAGTTGGCCCTCCATGTATGTGAATTTCACATCCCACAAATACTGTATTTTTCTATCCAAATCAAAGAGAAAAAGTCTGCATGTAACTGGACCTCTGCGTTTTGAACCCATATTGTTTAAGGGTCAACTATATTTAGTATATCTTTATAATCAGTTTTATTTCTCTAGGATTAGTAATAATATCCCCTATTTCATTCCTGATTTTATAATTCAAGTAGTCTCATGGTCAGTCTAGCTAAGGGTTTATCAATTTTGTTTAACTTTATGAAGAACAGATGTTTGGTTTCAACGATTGTCTTGTTATTTTGACAAGGCTGCCTTATTATTGTATTCTTTTACTGTTCTCCATTTCATTTATTTCCTCTTTAGTCTTTATTATTTCTTTGCTTATGTTTCTTTAGTTTGCTCATGTTTCTTTAGTTTGCTCTTGTTTTTCCAGTGTCTTAGGTTGGAAAGTTTGGTTATTGATTTGATATATTTGTTCCTTTTTAACATAGGAATTTGAAGCTACAAATTTCCTTCCAAACACTGTTTTAGCAGCATCCCATAAGATTTAGTATGTTGTGACTATTTTCATTCATTTCTTTCCTTTCATTTTTCTCTTATTTTTTACAAGATTATCTCTTTGTTACTTTCTTTCATTAGACTATCATATGTTTAGGCATGTATCTCAAAGTTTAACTTGTTGGATGTGCATATTCATGTTTTTCACCAAATTTGCCAATTTCTTGGCCATTATTTCTTTAAATATTCTTTCTTTCTCGTCTCTCTTCTTCTGAAGTTCTCATTCTGTATACGCTCTTATGCTTGATGATACCCCACAGGTATCTGAGGTTCTGTTCATTTTTCTCAATTATTATTCTTTATTTCCCTCAGATTGAATGATGTCAATTCACTTGTCTTTAAATTTGCTGATCATTTATTCTCCCAGTACAAATATGATGCTGAACCCCCAGTAGTAAGTTTTTCATTTCAGTTATTATACTGCAACTTTCAACTGCAAGTTTCAGTTGATTCCTTTAAAAAATCCATCTCTTTATTGATATTGTCTATTTTGTGAGACACTGTTCTCATTCATTTCTTAAGTTCTTTAGACATGGTCTCATTTATTAATTTAAATATATTTAAATAGGTAATGAAACTCTTTGTCTAGGAAATCTAATATAAGGGCTTCCTCGGGGACAGGTTCTATTAATTGCTTTTTTTTCCCTTGTTCAAGGGTCATATTTTACTATTTCTTTGCATGTTTCATAATTTTTTAAAAGTTAACATTCTAACTAGTGTGACAACTTTGGAAATCAGAACTCCTCTTTCCCCAGAGCTTGTTGTTCTTGTGGTTGCTGGCTGTTTATTGGCTTCATGGACTCATTCTATAGTCTGTATTCTTTGTCATATGAAACCACTAAAGCCTCTGATCAGTAAGCTTACTGGTCAACAAGTGATTGGACAGAGATTTCTTTAAACGGTTTGAACAAATATCCCCAAGCCTTTGCTGAAGGGCTCTCTGTGTATTGTGGGGTGTACCTTCAACATTCAGCCAGACAGTTTGCAACTGTGCCTTAGCCTTCACTCCTCCTTGCAAAGAGCTGAAGGTCAGCCAGAAGTGGGAGACTAGAGATGTCTCAAGTCTTTCTTCTAGACAGGTACAAACGCTGGGTATGTACAAAGCCCCTCTCACATGCATGACCTCCTAGATTTCCAGGAATACCTCACAGCTCTTTAAAGTTCTCCAAGGATAACTCATTCTCTATTTTGTCCTGTTTGGTTTGTTGTTCAGTTTTTTGTTTGCTACTTTATTATTTTTGTTGCCTGTGGAAACTGTAGAACTAAACAACTGCCACTGATTTTTTTCAAAAAATGCCCTAGGGGCCAGGTGGGGTGGCTCACACCTGTAATCCTAGCACTCTGGGAGGCTCAGGCAGGTGGATTGCTTGAGACCAGGAGTTTGAGACCAGCCTGGCCAACGTGGAGAAACTTGTCTCTACTAAAAATACAAAAATTAGCTAGGTGTGGTGGCAGGTGCCTGTAATTCTAGCTACTCAGGAGGCTGAGGCAGGACTATTGCTTGAACTCGGGAGGCGGAGGTTTCAGTGAGCCAAGATGCCACTACCGCACTATAGCCTGGAT